>NC_091953.1:57616054-57920171 GCF_031021105.1 Erythrolamprus reginae
GTTACATTGTACTTAAATGAGGTTCTGTTTTATAAATTGTTACAATGACAATTAGTCTTCCTGTTTCTATCAATTCTATCAGTAATGATCCATCTACCCTGCACAGAATTATCATTTGCCACATAGCATTAGCCATGTTGGCTAGAAAATTCTGCTCATGTAAAATTGTATTGAAGTAGAACTAAATATGAAAGACTGTTTCACGTCTCAGTGTATTCTCACCCAATATTATCAGTTCTGCTTCCGTGTTTCATCGAAAATAAGACCTGATCTTACATTATTTTCTGTTCCAAAAGATGCATCAGGGCTAATTTTCTATTTAGGTCCCATTTTGGGGAAAATATGGTACTACAGTGATCCCCCGTTTATTGCGTCCCCAACCATTGCGAATAGGGTACTTCGCTATTTTTCAACCCGGAAGTCAAAAATACCATCTACGCATGCGTGCCGGGCACGCATGCGTAGATGGCAGCGGCTTCCCTGGGTCTTCCCCCTCTTGCTGGCGTCAGCGAGGAGTTTCCCCACCGCCCACGCAAACTCCTCGCTGCCGCCCGCCCTTCGCCCGCCCACGCCGTTCATTCTCGCCGCACGGGCCTGTCCACGCTGTCTCTCGGCGCTTTCCAGCTGAGTCCGGGAGCGAACTCGCTCCCCGACTCAGCTGGAAAGCGCCGAGAGACAGCGTGGACAGGCCCGTTCCTTGGCGCTGTCACTCGGGGCTTTCGTGCTGAGTCCGGGAGCGAACTCGCTCCCCGACTCAGCTGGGTGGTAGGAAGCTCCCATTGTTGGCGGAGACCTTTTAAAACACTCGCGCGGCTTCCAGGACTCGGTTTGGAAGCCGCGCGAGTGTTTTAAAAGGTCTCCGCCAACAATGGGAGCTTCGTAGCACCCCCCCCCGAGCCCCCAACCCGGGTTTGGGGGGTGGTAGGAAGCTCCCATTGTTGGCGGAGACCTTTTAAAACACTCGCGCGGCTTCCAGGACTCGGTTTGGAAGCCGCGCGAGTGTTTTAAAAGGTCTCCGCCAACAATGGGAGCTTCCTACCACCCCCCAAACCCGGGTTGGGGGCTCGGGGGTGTGCTAGCGAGCCTCCCATGTCGGCGGGGATGTTTTAAAACACCCGCGCGACTTTCCAATGAGTCCCGAAGACAACGCGTTTGTCTTCGGGACTCATTGGAAAGTCGCGCGGGTGTTTTAAAACATCCCCGCCGACATGGGAGGCTCGCTAGCACACCCCCGAACCCCCAACCCGGGTTTGGGGGTGTGCTAGCGAGCCCCTCATGTCGGCGGGGATGTTTTAAAACACCCGCGCGACTTTCCAATGAGTCCCGAAGACAACGCGTTTGTCTTCGGGACTCATTGGAAAGTCGCGCGGGTGTTTTAAAACATCCCCGCCGACATGGGAGGCTCGCTAGCACACCCCCGAACCCCCAACCCGGGTTTGGGGGTGTGCTAGCGAGCCCCTCATGTCGGCGGGGATGTTTTAAAACACCCGCGCGACTTTCCAATGAGTCCCGAAGACAACGCGTTTGTCTTCGGGACTCATTGGAAAGTCGCGCGGGTGTTTTAAAACATCCCCGCCGACATGGGAGGCTCGCTAGCACACCCCCGAACCCCCAACCCGGGTTTGGGGGTGTGCTAGCGAGCCCCTCATGTCGGCGGGGATGTTTTAAAACACCCGCGCCGCCCCCAATCTTAGGCTCCTCGCTAGCGCTGCGGAAGTAAAAACACCCTCTGCACATGCGCAGAGGGTGTTTTTACTTCCGCAGCGCTACTTCGCGAAAACCCGCTCGTTGCGGGGGGTCCTGGAACGGAACCCTCGCAAAGAGCGGGGGATCACTGTAATTGTATCCATCTAGCTCAGGGGTCGGCAAAGTTGGCTCTTCTATGACATATGGACTTCAACTCCCAGAATTCCTGTGCTGGCATGATTAGCTAAGGAATTCTGGGAGTTGATGTCCACATGTCATAGAAGAGCCAACTTTGCCTACCCCTGATCTAGCTGATGATCTTAGCTGGGGCTTATTTGGTGGGTAGGGTTTATATTACAAGCATCTTGAAAAATGATGCTAGAGCTTATTTTCCAGTTGGGTCTTATTTTTGGGGAAACAGGGTAATTCTCGTTACCACTTCAGAATTATGTATAAAGTACTGGATCTGTTTGTATCTAAGTGAGTATAATCTGTAGGTTGGCAATAAGTGCAAGCACATGTTACCCTTATTGCTTCACAATTAACTTAGTACAGAAGGTGTAAACAGGAGCAGCTGATAGTATTAGATAAGGTAGTTTGAAGACAAGTAGGGTTGCAAATGAAGGCTTATGAAAATTTATCAGACTTTGGAGATGTTTAAAAAACAAGCCTGTGTTCAGATGGATTTTAAAGTAGAAAATACAGCATACAGTTATGACATAGATTAATTTTTTTAAATGAATAGGCTAATGTTATCAGGAAAACACACCACATAATTAAATATAAAATGTTGAAGCAGAATAATAAAAAGTGCACCAAAACTGTTCTAAGTTAAAAATGTTAACATTAGCAAATTCCTATAATCCAAGGAAAGAATTTTTTTTTTCTGTAATAGTGGTAATAATAAGAATGAGAGGTTTCTCCAGGGTCTGTGTTCTAAGTGGAAACAATATGCTTTGACTTGGGTGATATTAACCCAAGTCTTTATGATCACTTTGTCACATACTTTGTTGGCTTAAATATATTTAACATTTTGTAAATTTTATTTATTTCAGATGTGAAGAGACGAAGCATGTTTTCCTCTGAGATTTTAATCGACGTTTGTTGTACAGAATGCCTTTAAGTGAAAGGAACAGTGTTGTTTTTGCGTATGAATCTTCAGTACATAGTACGAACATTCTCCTTAGTCTTGATGAACAGAGAAAGCAAGATCTTTTTTGTGATGTTACTATCTTAGTAGAAGACCAGAGATTTCGAGCCCATCGTTCAGTGCTTGCAGCCTGCAGTGTCTATTTTCGTTCAAGAATTGTGGGTCAGTTAGAATCAGATCTTGTAATAATTTTACCTGAAGAGGTAAGTGCATTTGCTTTTACTTGTATAATCTTACTTTGTACTACATTTAAAGTTACTCAGAATATATGCTTATTATTAGTAAATCAAAGTTCACAAATTGTGCCTCAACTGCATAGGCAAATACTATTTCCAGAAAAACATGATATTTTTTTTATTTATTTAATTGGATTTGTATAAACGTTCCTTGGAAGCTAGCTAGACAGTGTTCCCCATCTAACACAGAATTAAGGAAAATAATTAAGAGAAAATAAACAATATTGCAGATGGTATTATTATTCATAAAATATAATACATCCCTCACATACCTAATCTCTCAGCAAACCAACCATTTCAATATAAAATCTTTGCAAATAATAGGATAATCATTGAATCAAGACCAAAAGAAGACATTTGTTTTCTTTTTAAGGTTATTAGCTTGCATATATAAGAGAGATCAATCTGCTCCCCCCTTTCCCACCCCCCTTGACAAGCCAGTTTGTAACATTGTGTTGCAGTTCCATTTGTATAATTTGTTTTGCACCAAATATCTGTTTTTTTATATCAAATAATTTAAAAGTTTATCAGGCAAGTTCCACTAGAGCTAAGAAAGCACTTGTGTTTTCTAAATCAGGATCAAAATAGGTAGGAGATATAGCTGTTTCCACTTCCTCAAAGCCATTTGTTTCCTATTTTAATTCCTTCCTTCCTTACGTTAGCTTTCTTTCAATAACCAGTTTTGTTTTAGTTTTCTCTCATAATTGAATATTTGTAAACAAAAGAGAGTTTTAGGTGGAGAGGAAAAAATCATAAATGTACTTCAGGAATGAAGAGGAGCTAAAGGAAAAGAATTTAAACTATTATTTGCCTTCCAGATAAACTTTTCTAAATTCTTCTTGCCCTTTGATTTAAATAACACAGGAGTTCACTGAGAAGGAGGTACAGTGATACCTCATCTTACGAACTTAATTGGTTCCAGGATGAGGTTTGTAAGGTGAAAAGTTTGTAAGATGGAAAAGCGATTAATGCGTGCAAGCCCAAAACTTACCCCTTTTGCCAGCCGAAGCACCCGTTTTTGCGCTGCTGGGATTTCCCTGAGGCTCCCCTCCATGGGAAACCCCACCTCTGGACTTCCGTGTTTTTGTGATGCTGCAGGGGAATCCCAGCAGCGCAAAAACGGGTGCTTCGCTGACAATGGAAGTCTGGAGGTGGGGTTTCCAGCGAGGGGAGCCTCAGCGAAATTGCAACATCACAAAAACACGGAAGTCCTCAAAACCCCACCTCTGGACTTCTATGTTTTTGTGATGCTGCAATTTCGCTGAGGCTCCCCTCGCTGGGAAACCCCACCTCCAGACTTCCGTTGCTAGATAAGCACCCGTTTTTGCGCTGCTGGGATTCCCTTGCAGCATTGCAAAAACACGGAAGTCCGGAGGTGGGGTTTCCCATGGAGGGGAGTCTCAGGAGAATCCCAGCAGCGCAAAAACGGGTGCTTCACGGGCAACAAGTCTGGAGGCGGGGCATCCCAGTGGCGGCGGCTTGGGTTTGTAAGGTGAAAATAGTTTGGAAGAAGAGGCAAAAAAATCTTAAACTCCAGGTTTCTACCTTGAAAAGTTTGTATGACAAGGGGTTTGTAAGACGAGGTATCACTGTATTTGGAAGAAATCCATTTAAAAATGAGAGGCATTCGCTGTTAGTTTCAGAAGTAACATGGTACTAAGAAAAATGGAAAACATGGATCTATTTGAAAAAAGCCATTTGGTAGATGAAAAGGGGGAAGCAACAGGAACACTAAGAAAATGCTGAAAGTTACTGGCTTTATTTAGGATTGAGTCCAATGGTATAGAATTTTGAAGTGAAACCGTTCCAGTATTTTGTGGCCTGGAATGAAACCACAATGGATTACTAGTATTCAGCATATTGTGTGTATGTGTGTGTGCATAAATGTATTTCTTCCTCCTCCTCTCTCTCACACACATATGTTGTATACACAATTCTTAAAGCATTGCAGATAAAACTTGAGTTGCAGTTTTAAAAAATGAGGTATTGTAAATGTCTAAGTGCTAAAACATCACCAGAAATAAATATTTATCTTATTAAAAGGCTGTTTGGCAGCAGCCTAAATAAAAAAATAATTCTTTTCAAAACACAATTTTCAGTTTTCTTTAGTAAGATTTTTTTTCCTAATGCATGAGATAAAGATACAGGAATTCCAGCAACTATTTACAATTAAGAAAAAAAATCCCCATATACATTAGAGTTGAGATTTATTTATTAAATTTCTATAAAAATCTTGCCAAGGAGCAACCCAATTAGTGGGTATGGAGCTCACATAGGGGGGTGTTAAGGTATTATTTGGTTTCCAAAGCCTTCCAGTTAAATATGGAAGAGAAATGTGCATTCAGTTCAATCTCTTAATTTTATGGTATCAGCACTAGCAACTCTCATAAGATGATCAAATAATTGGGTGGTTTTTAGTATTTTTAGGATTGCTATAACTAATGTATATTATTTTATGGCAGTGCATTTCCATGCATCTGACATGAAATGCGATAAATAAGGGTACAAAAGATTATATAAAGCTTCAGGACACAATTTAACCTGTTTTGGTTAAGTTATGGCCTATCTTTTAAGTCATTACTAAACTGTAATTACATACCAGTAGAAGGATGATAAATATGATACGGAATCCTTGAAAAAAAAGCAATAATTCAAAGGTGAAGTCTTTGCTTTCAGAAAGCCCTATATACTATTGCTATTTAAGTACCAACATTTCTTATTTAAAAGATTGGGGAAACAGGATTACTTTCAATCATGAAAACTTACATTCTTAGCCCAACCTAACTCACAGGTTGTGCTTGTGGGAAAACTTTGGAGTGCCATGCATTAAACTATTAGTCTTTTGAAATATAGTCACAATTGTGTGGACAGTACTGTGCTGTATGAGCTGCTATTGTCAATCCCATAAGTCTTTTACGGGTTTCAATGTTTAGAAAAGTAATGATTAAACTATTTTTCCCCTCAGGCAAATATTTGAAACTTTTTTGTCTTAATAAGAAATTGGATGTGGACTATTAGTGTTAATGTTTGAGCATTTCTGTTTCTTTTATAATTTCTGTTAGGAAAAAAAGTGGTTTAATGTGTAATTGTGTAGACTCTTAGTAGATTTTAAAGGACTAAATTAAGTTTTCCTCAATATGAACTTATAATAAACATGATACTGTAGATCAGGCTTTCTGGACTGCATGTTGTCCTTGACTTACAACCGTTCATTTAGTGACCTTTCAAAATCACAACTGCACTGAAAAAGTGACTTAAAAATTGGTCCTTGTACTTACAACTGTTGGATTCATGTGATAAAAATTTAGTCCCTTGGCAACCAGCATGTATTCACAACAGTTGCAGGGTCCTGTGATCATGTCATTGCCATTTGCAACCTTCCCAGCTGGCATCTGACAAGCAAATTCAATGAGGGAAGCCAGACTTGCTTAACAATGTGATTCACTTAATGGTGATTTGCTTAACAAGTGTGGCAAAAGAGATAATAAAATCAGGCTTGGCTCACTTAACAAAAACAACAGCAACTCTGGTTCTAATTATGTGAAGGACTACCTGCTTTCAAAAGTTTTGGCTCAAAGTTTCCATTTTAAACTTATTTTGCACATCCGTGATTGGTATTTTGGAATTCATATATTACCCTAAATACATAGGCTCCAGTCACAGGTTTATTTTGGGTTTGGATTGTGCAATTTATCTATTTGAAAGACAGTTAATTTGTGGTCTGTATTTTTAGAATCTTTTCCAAATAAAAGATTATCAACTCTCCTCCATATGTTGTGGAGGAACCTAGTGAAGAAGCAAACTTGAAATGTCATTTGAATATTTATTCTACTTTGGCTTTTGAGTCTTTTGAATATTTTGGGGGATAAACTATTCTAGAGCCTTGAAACAAGTGCAGTGATTTTTTTTTTTTAGTAGAAGTATCTTCTTTTATGTGTATGTATTTTAATTAGAGTTTTATTATATAACATATAAATAGAAGCAAAGATAATAAGGGAAGAAAAAGAAACAAGGAGGAGGTATGGAATCCTTCAGTGTTTTTAACCTACTCACTTTCCAGATCAAGAATAGAAAAATCTCTAATTGGAATAATCTATAATCATTTCTTTTGTAAGCTTTGATCTCTTGATTACTTTCTTGGATTTCTCCATACTAATATTGGTCAGAAACAAGCATAGGTCAGTTCTGCAATATGAAAGAGGATTTTTAGTTAAGCTTATACAAAACAAGCCAAGAAAGACTAAACCTATCCTTATATCTGGACAAACTAGTATTAATACTAATATATTGTATATTATGATGTTTTATTTGTATATTATATATTGTATTGTATATTATTATTTCATATTTTAATAGGTTGCCACAAATATTCTTATACATAATCTTTTATCATTTTCATAACAAATGTGCATCTGTCTTTTCTTCAACTGAACAGGTTACACTGAAAGGATTTGAACCTTTACTTCAATTCGCTTATTCTTCTAAACTTATTTTAGATAAGGACAATGTGGCTGATGTTTGCAAGTGTGCTGAGTTCTTGGGAATACATGACATTGAAGAATCTTGCTTTCAGTTTCTTAAATTCAAGTTTCTGGATCATAAATCAGGACAGCAGGAATATCCAAAACCAAAATGTTGCAAAACAAGTTGTCAGAAACAGTTCAGTAAAATGGAAAGTGTCGATGCTAGAGATTTAGAAATTGATGAGGACGATAAAATCATGCAAAATGAATGTGCTAAAAATTCTCAGCTGAAGGCAAACAGTACTGAACAAATTTCAGCAGTGTCCCTACTGCAAGACAGTTCTAGTCAAATACATGACCCTGTATCAGAAAAGGATCAGTTTTTTAAAGTGGACTCCCTCTGCCCCAAATACAGGAAATTTAAAAAAGCTTTGGAGACTGATAAAATCCCTCTTTTAGAAGTGAGTCCTGGTATTAATGAAATTCAGGTAACATCTGGTACTACTACTATTCATCAGGCTGAATCAAATATTACTGGTGCTATACAAAAACCTCCTGAATGTACAGTTGTGCATTCAGATGTAAAATGTGAAGATACTCAGGTAGCAATGGAAGAAAATGGAAATGAAGACTTCACAAATGAAGTTAAGAGTGCTGAATGTTTAGCAGAAAAGACAGATTCTCACTTTGTCCATCATAATTCTTCTGGGGCTACTCATGGACTTTATTCTGCTTCTTTCTTAAATCCATATGATCAATACTGCAATTTAACTTTAAATGGTATGCAGAGCAATACAGTGGTTGAAAAAAATGACAATGCTGTGGAAGCTGAAAATTGCAAACCAATAAGTGAAAACACTGCTGTGGACCCAACTCCAAAATCTAATTTGTACGAGCAGGGAAATGTGAATAGTACATCACCTAGCCATCGAAGCAGTGTGGAGAGAGAGATAGCAGAACAGTTAGCAAAAGGATTTTGGAGCGATGTTTACAACACAGATACAGCATATCAGATAAACTTGTCTCCTGCATTGCCAAAAGAAATTTCAGAACAAAGCTGTTCAGAAAAGAAAACTGAATGTCCTTGGTTAGGAATCAGAATCACTGACAGTCCAGAGAATGGCCCTCCAAGAACTTTTACAACATTGAGCTCTGTCACTTGTCCTTTCATCAGTAATCTCAATACTGAAGGTATCACCGAAGTTAATAGTGGAGACTGTATTCCAGAACCACAACCTGAGCAATGTCCTTATTCGTGCGTGATAAATTTGGAAGAGGATTCTGAAACGGATACAGAGGGAGATAGTGAATCCTTTTCTGCAAGAGAACAGGAATGTGAGGTGAGGCTGCACGTTCTTTCTTTCTTTGTTGTTAAAAACTGTGCTATTGACTTGCATTCAAACTGAAAAGAAGATACCCCTGAAATTATGGTAACCAATACAGTGGAAATTGAAAAAAACACCATGAAAAAGAGATTAGAGATAAAAGAAAATCCATTCTTATTTAGGTTGGGTTTTCCACTACTTGCTAGTTTTGCAGGGTGTAATATTGCTATGACTCAAACCATCCAATGCAATAATTTTTTCTGTTCTTCAATATTTTTGCCGAGAATTTTTGTACATTATATCGATGTACATTTTTGTCAATTTGAATATTAAAATCTGCATTGGTTGTCTTAACCAGAATCTTTCTACATAGCTACATATTCATACCTCATACGTTACCCTTGCATGATTTTCTAATTTTATGTTCTTCATTCAGTCTTTCTTTTAAGAATATGAATACAGTCTACCCTCCTCATTTGTATATATTTTATTTATAATTATAAACTGGTCTTATGTTTCCAGGGATGAAATGCTCCCAGTTCATTCATGCCTGTCAATTGTTGGATAGCTGGTTGCACAGGGAGTGTGAGGCTCCGCCCACCCACCAAGACACCGCCATTTGAATTCTTTTACCCTTTGCGCATGCGCAGAACGCTTTGTGCATGCAGAGAGGGTAAAAGAACCAAATGGCGCCTGGGTAGGTGGGCGGAACTTCACGCTCCCTTTGCGACCGGCTCTCCCATGACTAACAGGCATGAGAAAACACAGTATTTCACCCCTGCTGTGTTCTAAAGTCTTTGCAAAGGTTCGTATCAATAGAGGTAAGCACATTTTTTCACCAGCAACAACATTATTCCTTTCCAGTTTTGGCTTCCAAGGTCAGGAAGCAATTCAATGTGATCATTCTAATAAGCAAGACTTAATTATTTATCTGTGACAGGGAGATGGATTTTCACAAATTAAACATTTAAAAATGTACTAGTGGGTAAATTATCTGTGACAGAATAGATTTTTTAAAGAAAAAACTATTATTGTTATGGAATATTAATAGTTTGACTTTGGAAAAATGTTTTGAGAGATGTACACTGAGTCTGATTGCAAAAGAATATGGTTTCAGGTTTCAGATTTGAATGCTGCTAAGTTGTGAAAAGTTAATCAAATATCTATATCTTCCAGGTAAAGCTTCCATTTAATCCACAGAAGATAATTTCACTCTCTAGAAATGACTTCCAGTCATTTTTGAAAATGCACAAATTGACTGCAGAAGAGTTAGATTGTATTCATGATATTAGAAGACGAAGCAAAAATAGAATTGCAGCACAGCGTTGTCGTAAACGAAAGCTAGATTGTATTCAAAACCTTGAAACAGAAATAGAAAAATTGGTATGTATGGATAGTTTTGTTCAATTAATATGTGTTTGTTATACACAACAGTTCTCTGACTTAGCCAATTTGTTAGTTGCCCTTGCATTACTGTATTTGTATTGTTTTTATATTATAAACCATCCATAGTGGACCTGGAATTAGTATGTGCCAAAGTGAAGTGAATACATTTAAAAATACAAATAAATCCTTGATTCTGTGTAATATTGACTATATATATGGTTATCTTTATTTATAGCAATAAACATTTTGATTCTTCCTTTCCTTTCCTGTCTCTCAAGCTACAGAAAAATATTGAATATATTTTGCTTACTTGGCACTAGCTGAATGCAACTTAGATAAAAAAATAAAATAAATAAAATAATAAAATAAATAAAATAATAAAATAAATAAATAAATAAAAATTTGCTGCCCCTGATTGAAATGAAATAATTTATTTTGCTACCAATTTTTTTATTATTTTCATTTGCACAAGTTTTTTCAAAACATTTTTTGATTTGTAACTCATTAATTGACAAAAATCTGAAAAAAACCCACCAATTGCTCCAAGAGAGCAGTTTCTCTAGATAATATGTATAACTTTATTTTTCATTTGTTATGTATACAAATGAATGGCTATCGGTCATGTCAGTAGTGTTGGACTACATGGATCCGGGCTTATATGAAAATTTCTGAAGCAGTTCTAGAAAGCATATGCTTAACAACCAATTAAATAAAAATGTATCTATATTCTGAGATAGCAATATTACCACTAAAAAGCAACTTACTAAAGTTTTTATATTGAAATACTTTATCAAAAAATCAATGTCATAATATGGAGCAACGGCATTATTTCTTGTTTATATAATATTTAGTATATTATTCTAAAATGTTTTCTATTCTTTCTGTTAGCAACAAAAGCACATGAAATGTTAACATTGCTTCCTTTTTTGAACAGTCAATATTTTAACTTTAATATGGGATTATTTTAACTAATTTAAGTTATATAATGTAGCAAGTACCACCAGCACTTCTTTGTTTAACAGCTGTCACTTTGCTGTCAGCCCCATCGAATCAATGTACAGATATAGAACCTTACTGAACTCTTTTTTTAAAAAAAATCTCCCTAATTTCATTATTCAAGATCTGCAGGAGACATGGTAGTGTTGCTGTAATATCATGCAAAAGAATATTCTACATTTTGAGCCCTATTCTCATTTGGAGGATGTACTTTTGTCATAGTAAATTTAAACCTGTAATATTATTAATATCTAGTTTGTCTTTCACAGAGTGTCCAGCAAACCTGGGAAACTAGGGAATTATCAGGGAAATCGGCAGTTTGGGAAATATCAGGAAATTATAAGGGAATTCGTGAAAAAAGCAGAATAAATCAGGGGGAAAAAACCAAATTATTAAAATGTTTAAAAGTCAGGGAAAGATCATGTAAAAAACCCCCAAAACTAACGGATCACGCTGCCTGGCAGAGTCAAGCAAAAATGAGCATAACTCTGGCAACAACTTGCTTCCTCAGCTACCGATATTTCTCCACGGCTTAGCCGTTTGGTATGTCGTCATCTATGACCACGCCTTAACTAGATTGCAAGTTACAGGGAAGCATCAGGGAAATATCAGGGAATTTCAAAATGCTTTCTCCCGGACACCCTACTTTCATTTTGAAGAAAAATCTTCAGCGCTTGTCACCAAATGACCAGTGAACTGTATGGTTTATACTGCCTAGTATTTACTTGGGATTCCTTTTCTATGATTTAGTTGTGTTAATCCTATATACAGTATTCCTATTGCACAGTTAAATGAGATTAATACTATGCTTGAAAAGGAATTGGTATGTACAAGAAGTCCTTGATTTACAACAGTTCATTTGGTGACTTCAAAGTTACAGTGGCACTGAAAAATGACTTATGACCATTTTTCATATTTACAACCTTTGCAGCCATCCACGTGATCATATGATCAAAATTCAGTTGCTCAGCAACTAGTTAATATTTATGACTGTTGCTGTTTCCTAAGGTAATGTGATCACCTTTTGCAACCCTTTGACCAGCAAAATCAATGCTTGTCAAAATCAGATTCACTTAACAACCATGCCAGCTGCAGAGCCAAAGGATGCCCGAAATGCCTGAAAACACCGAGGCACTTGGGGCGGTGGCCAGTGGGAGTGGTTGCTGTCTTGGGGGGGCGCCCAGCAGAAGCTTTAAGAACATGCTAGAATATCTCAGGGACCGCCTTCTGCCGCACGAATCCCAGCGACCGGTTAGGTCCCACAGAGTGGGTCTTCTCCGGGTCCCGTCAACCAAAGAATGTCGCTTGGCGGGACCCAGAGGAAGAGCCTTCTCTGTGGTGGCCCCGACCCTCCTTGACCCTCTGGAACCAACTCCCCCCAGAGATTAGAATTGCCCCCACCCTCCTTGCCTTTCGTAAGCTGCTTAAAACCCACCTCTGCCGCCAGGCATGGGGGAACTAAGATACACTTTCCCCCTAGGCCTTCACAATTTTATGTATGGTATGTTTGTATGTATGATTGGTCTTTATATAATGGGTTTTTTAACTGCTTTTTAGTATTGGATTTTGTTGTACTGTTTTACTGCTGTTGTTAGCTGCCCCGAGTCTGCAGAGAGGGGCAGCATACAAATCCAATTAATAATAATAATAATAATAATAATAATAATAATAATAATAATAATAATAATGTTACCAACTTATCAATTGCAGTGATTCACTTAACAACTATGGCAGAAAAGGTCATAAAATGGTGTAAAATTCACTAAAGAAATGTGTCACTTTAACAACATAAACTTTTGGCTCAATTGTGATCATAAGTCAAGGACTACCTGTACTCCAAACAATCTTTATTATCACTTTTCAAATCCAAAACAAACTAAAATATAGTTCTGCCTTAGTGGAAACCTGCCCATTCAATATTTCAGTACCAAACTCAGAACTTCTCTGTTTTTGTTGCAGCAAAATGAAAAAGAGAACTTACTGAAAGAAAAAGATCACATTTTGTCCACACTGGCTGAGACAAAACAGAATCTAACAGGACTTTGCCAGCAAGTATTCAAGGAAGCAGCGCTGAGTCATGAGCAAATCCAGATTCTTGCAAAATACTCTGCCTCTGAATGTCCGCTTTCATTTTTGGTTACCGAGAGGGAACAAGCAGCATCTTCTGATATCTCATCTACAGTACCATTGTGTGTTGAATTATCTGCTGGCCTTTCTGTTATATCGTCTAATGATCAGCATTCTAGCTTTCAACATATGAAAGGAGGCTATGATGCCGGCTATGATCAAGCACAAGAATTATGTCCAGTTCCTATAAGAATATCAGAGAAAACACTGTGCTTGGAACAGTGTGTGCAGAGTGGAAGTGGTATCACAGATTTTTGTCAACAAATGACTGATAAATGCACTACAGATGAATAATCCTTTTTAAAATTCAGCCTAGCATGATTAAGGTCTGAGTCGTGATGTAAGAAGGTAGAACTGCAGCTGCATTAATTTTGCATTTCATATCCATCACCCTCAATGAAACCTAAATGTAATAATGGGCTTTTCTCTAATGACATGTAAAAATTATGCAATATATTTAGTGTAAAAGAAAGAAATCCACACAGTTTTATTACTTCAGATGTCTAGTACTATGGAAGGCAGTAACATTTGTTTCATCCACTACTTCACATTTATTGATAATTCCAATCTAGGTGTGCTAAGATTTTGATAATAAAACAAAGCACTTCAAGAATTTTAACCTTTGGGAATATTAGGTCACTGCCCTAGAGATGTGCTTACTTTTGACAGCTTGCTCTCCTTCCATGATCTCCAGATAAAAATATTTATAATAGATTATGTTAATTTGTGCTTCCTACTTAAAGTTTGATGTGGTTTTCATAAGGATAAATGAAATGATCACATGTTCGGGAAGGATTTTAACTTTTATTATTAATTGTGGGACCAAGTTGGACGTGTTGGGAAAATTCTCTTTTTAAATAAATCACCTTTATGGGTAAAACTAATTGTAGCTGTTCAAATTCAGTAGCTTACAGTTCAGTTATAAAAATAAGCCACTTTAAAGCTTCAATAATTTTAACTACTAAAATAAGCAATTAGAACATTTTACTGTAGCCAGTGCTGCATTGTATTAATTACAGAAAGTCTGAATAAATTCTGTAATAGTATAGTGCTCTTAATAATAGAAGCTTTATCTACTGAACCTCAAATACCTTTTCTGGTTTACAAAATTTTAAAGCCAATGGAATTCTTTGTTTCCTACCTCAGAACATATAAGTTTTTGTAACTGTGTTTTTGGAACACAATCATCCTTCTGTGACAACTTTTTGCCTAGCATATTTACTATTTGAGTACTCTGCAATCTTCTCTGGTATGCTCAGATATTGGTTAAGTTTAGCAATTTAGCCTCTAGAAAAGTAAGTTTGTATTTCTAACATATAGTGTCAATCTACTTAGTAAATATTTGGCCAAATATACCATCCAAACAGTGCTACTAACAACCAGCATGTATTACAGAAAACTACACTACCTCATAGAGTGATTTCAAGATCATTCAAAGCTGCAGTGATGTTCACAAATACTTGTCACAAATTAGCATTAAGAATTACAACGCTTACAGACTTTTAACTTCATTGTGGAAGTTTCCTTTAAATATGCATGAATTCTTTTGCATGTATTCATTTCTCTTTTGATCATATAGGGAATGAGTCCTTAAAAGCCTTTAGCTGGCATTATAGGTGTTGTGTGCATTTAATGAAGCTCTTGCTCTTGAAGAGTACAAATGTATTTCTTTTCTGAGAATCAACATTTTGATTCTTTAGGTCCACCTCATTTTTTTTTTTTGACAAATCAGTTAACAGTGCCAAATCTGTTGGGTATACAATATAAAAAACTGCTCTGGAGAAGTAACTTAAGCCTATTTTTAAACAATTGATATAGTTTCTGAAGAAACATCCCCTGTAAATTCTAAATTACTGTATATGTTTATATAACTGGGTTAGCTAATTTTGTGACTGAATTCATACAGTCTGGTGGTTGGGGCTTCTGTCCCTCAAAAAGTTATTCATAAGGTACATGAAAGAATGGATCACTGACTAGAAAAGCAATGAAAAGAACCTTTATTGCATCTTAATTAAAAACCTCAATGCTTGTGAATGGGACTCCAGGTTTCATTCCCATTTTTACAAAAATTGTCAAGTGTAATTTCTACTATCTCATTTTGTTGTGGGAGAATCTGAGGTAGCTTAACACCTAAATAGCTATCTCTAGGAAATTGTGTAAAGTTTTTGCTTTGCATGCATACATTGAAAAATTGAATCATCAACTTGAAATACATCAGTTACAATATACAGTATAAGAAACTCAGGTAAAATTTGAGAATTCAGTTCTGACTTTGAACAATATTTGCATCAAGACATGTTAAAATAATTTTAAATATTTTGGGCAGAATGTTAGAAATTCTAACCATAAAAGCTTAAAGATTGTCTAAAAGCAACCCTTTATTCCAGTTGATTTTTTAAAAAATTTTCATAGTCCAGTGTTTTTTAATGCAATAAAACTATCCTTTCTGATATCTTCATTTTTGTAAAAATTTGGCATTGTAAAATTGATGCAAACCAACTGATTCATATTATTAAAGCAGAACTCTGGAAATGACATTATTTATACATTTATATAATATATTAAAGAAACAAATATTGACTTTGAATAAAACTCTTTAAAAGGTTACTTTCGTATTTTGCATTTATCATTTTTTAAAATAAATGTCTTATTGTGCTGTTTGATATTTTAAAGGTTCATTTGAAGTTAACTATTTAACTACACAACACATATAAATAGGTGCACACACAAATGTAAGCATGCTTATTTCATGCATTTCCTCTCTGGGGTTTTTAAGAGATTTGGACATACTGTTTCATAAAACAACAGTTATTTAAATCATCTCAATTTGAGATAATCATGAATTGCTTATTCAATATTTAAGAGCAATGTAAGACATAAAAGAACTGTTTCATGTACAAGCCTCAATTTTGAGTCTGATTTGTTTAACGATTGAAAATACCAGGAGAAGAAATGAAAAACCATTATTCATTTAGTTCATGCAATGTGGAATTGTGTTAGTTGAACAAGTGGCTAGAAGCAATTGTAATTTCACTTGGTCAAGCTCTATCCTTCAGAAAAATGGCTGTTTAGAATTTTTGGCTGAGCTGTTTCATAATTCAATTTTTATATTACACTGTTAAACTCTTGTTAAGATGGTTCAGAGCTAGTTAGTTGAAATATGTAATGTTTCATTTCATATTATAGCTTTTAATATATACTGTGAGTTATAGAAATATTAAATACCAAACAGGTGAGTTTCCTGCATAGGTACCATATACCTTCTGTTTGGTATATAACATTATAAGAGCCATGGTGCCGCAGTGGTTAGAATGCAGTACTCCAGTAGATGCCTGCTGGCTGCCTGCAATTTGGCAGTTCGAATCTCACCCGGCATAAGGTTGACTCAGTCTTCTATCCTGCCGAGGTTCAATAAAACGAGGACTTAAATTGTTGGGGGCAATACTGTATGCTGACTTTGTAAACCATTTGGGATTGCAAAGCACTTAAGCAGTATATGTCTAAATGCTATTGCTATTGTTATCATATAATTTTGGTATTTTCTATGTAAAGACCAATCCATGTAGGTCAGATTTAGCAAGGAATATTTTTTTAAAAAACCATACCAGTTAATCTCCATAAAGCAAAGCAGTTATGAAAGGCTTGTTGGTCAATGATAGAACTGAAAGAATTTGAAGGACTGTTTAGGGCACTGAATCCAACTTCCTGCTCAGTGCAAAATCCAATTTTAAGCATCCCCAATGGATGGTTTTAAAGTACCCAGTGTCTTGGAAAGAAAATCTGACAATATTTTTTTTCCTTGACAGATCTATGCCAACTTCTGGTCATATAATTATGCTGTTTTCAGAATCATGCACTTGCATTACAATTGCATATGATTTTAGCCCTAAGCTCAGTTTCTGGCATTTTATACATTTCTGTCCAGTTATCAGATCAGAAGTTACCAATGTAATCTTTTTTTCTCCACAACAATCCTGCAAGCTAGTTATGCTGAGATAGACTGACTGAGGTTTTATGACTGAACTAGAACCTGTGCTTCTATTCCCTTCCCCTAAATTAGCACATTCACAATATACAATATTGTATTTACCTGTTGAAACAGCAAATTTTGAAACAAAATAATACAGCCATCAGCCTGAATTTTAATATTTGAGGTGTAGTTTGATGTAAAAAAAATGAAGTATCTGGTAACGGCTGATAAATATTTTTGAATTTTAAAAATATATGAGACTTTTTTTTGGAGCAATACTTTACATTAAATCTTTAGACCTCAGTTATGGTGGGGTTTTCAATCAGTAAGGAGAAAATTAGGGATTAAGGATAACTAGGTAACACTATTAATAAATTTTCAAAAGTGATTTCTCTACTACTTAGCATTACAAATACTGAAGAAAATTCATGCAATTTAAATCTGAAGTGTATATGAACCAGAGTTTGAATTATTCTGCTGCATCTGAAGGCTAGTATTTTGACAAGCTTTGAAAAGAGACAGAAAGTTATGGCTATGTTTCACCATTGGTGGTGAGATCAGGACAATTGCATTTAGCCACTATGAGTATCAGAATAATTTGGAAATATGAAAATAATTTTAGTTAATGCTAAAATCGTAAGGAATTATCTGAACTGATACATGTTGTACGGTAAGAAAACAGGCTAATTATTTTTCCATCAATAGCATTCAAGGCCTTACTTTTCTTAGATCTGCTGCTATCGTGGAAGTTTAAACTTTTTAAACAATTTATTTCTCATACTTCAACAACTGAAATCAATAACTAGGGTAATAACATTTTGGTGTTTCAAAACACACACAACTGATGGAAAATGAGGTTTGTTGAGTCCTAGCATCCTTTTTTCTACACAAAAGAATGTTTACTTCACTTGTATGAACTGTATTCAGAGGAGTTCATCCACCTAAGAACAATGCAAAGTGCACATTTTTAAAATGTGGTTGTTTAAATAGATATTTTTTCTTACTTCCGATTGGGCAGAAATTATATTAAAGATTTTGAAATCTATATTTCAGTAGGAGAAATCTCTGGAAACAGAAAGAAACCAAACTTGGTATGGAAGAGAGTCTGGCAAAAGAAACATTAAATTTGAAAATTAGCAAATCAAAGTTCTCAGTCTTCAAGTTAAACAACAACAACAAAAACACAATTTCTTGTTCTATTCATCATTTCCACCTAATCAGTATATTTGAAGGAATATGTGTTTTAACTATGCTTAATGAATAATAATAAGATACTTCTGAATATCCAGCAACATCTAAATATTATTACAAGTTTTAGTAATAAAAATCAAGGAACAAAGTGAAGAAAATGGAAGTAAAATACAATTTTAAAGAAGACCAAGTTGATAATAGATAGAACAGCTTTACAACTGATAATGACAATATTAAATGCTAGATAGTCTACTTAAGTAAAGGAATAAATAGTTGAAAAATAAACTGCAAACTAGCCCTTGATGAAGCAGCCATGAATGGAAAAGATATTCAGATGCCCCAATGCGTCTACACTGACAAAGATCAGAATCCTGGAAGCTCTGATAGGAAGAGAATGCTTTTGAACTTTGGTGTTGGAGAAAATTCTTAATATGGGCTGCCAGGAAAACAAATGGATCATCAAACAACTCAGAGCTTTCACTTGACACAAAGTCATTATGCTTGAGTAGTTTAGCTTTTTTGTAATCGTCCTGTTATTAACTGGTTTTGTTTTTGAGGCTATGCTGCATGTTTTTAATTGTTTTTAATTATTTGGGATAAACTTTCATTTATGAACAATAGTTCAGTGACAGTTCAAAATTACATCAATGTTGAATAAAAGGGACATTGGTCTGTATTTGAAGTTATGGCTGCTGCAATGCCTTTATAATCATGTGATTAAAATTTGGATGCTCTCCTGTCCACTCTTATGGCTAACTATAACCACTGCAATTACACCCACCTGCCTATCTCCCCCTGCCTACTTGCTCTACTTATTGAAATAACACATTTCCAAAAAAGACCCAATTTTCCCAATCTCTTCAAGAGGTGCAATTTTCCAAAGTACTGACCATAGAGGAAAAAATGAATTAGTGCACAGGTCATCAACCTGTAGTCCATGGACCATTGGTTATCCACAAGAAAAGTTTGGTGGTCAATGGAGAAACCTTGGCCCCTGGGTCATATATGGCTGAGTGCAATTAATCCAGTGCAGGAAGAAGGAAGGGGAGGAGAGGGGAGGGGAGAAGGGAAGGGACTACAACTACAGCAAGCCACCATCAAAAGGCTTCAATTATTTTGTAATAATTACAGTACCTTTAATAATTTTGTTACAATTAAACAACCTTTAAATATTTTGTTATCATTAAATAAGCATTTATAATTTTGTTCTGTTAAATAGGTGCATTTCATATTAATAAAATGGAAGTTCTCTGATCATTATTTTACAAATGTACAGTATTTATCTTTTTAAAAAAATCATATTACTCGCCTGCAGGACTTAAACTTATGAATTTGGGGCAATGGAATTTAAAATTATGACCTTGGTGGTCCCTGAGGTCCAAAGGATTGGGGACCGTTGCATTAGTGGATACATTCACACTTTCAGACCAGAAGTTCAAGATCTTATACAGTAACAAACTGCTGAAAGAGCACCCGGCACACAAAGAGTCTCTGTTAATCTATAAAGATCTAACTAGATATAATTTGCTTACACATCATATGTCTTCATACCTATGTTTGTTGCACTGTTTTCTTCTGTTGTAAGGAATATCCTTCTGGGTTCAGTTCCCAGTGGGAAAAAAACACAGGATTCATGGAAGTTGCTTGGAAAGAAGAAGGTTTAATTTAATTTTATTTATTTATTTATTCTTTGTCCAATATACAATACATATGGAAGAGAATAGACATTAAGTAATATATATAAAGATAGTAAGTAAAAAAGAAGAGAAGTAGATGAGAGGGAGAGACTATATATGATATATGAGATAAGGAAAGACAATTGGACAGGGGACGTTAGGCACACCAGTGCACTTATGTACGCCCCTTACTGGCCTCTTAGGAACCTGGAGAGGTCAATCGTGGATAGTCTAAGGGAGAAATGTGGGGGTTGGGAGTTGAAACTATTGAGTCCGGTAATGAGTTCCATGCTTCGACAACTCGGTTGTTAAAGTCATGTTTTTTACAGTCAAGTTTAGAGCGGTTAATATTAAGTTTGAATCTGTTGCATGCTCTTGTGTTGTTGCGGTTGAAACTGAAGTAGTCATTGACCGGAAGGACGTTGCAGCATATGATCTTGTGGGCAATACTTAAATCGTGTTTTAGGCGCCGCAGTTCTAAGCTTTCAAGACCCAGGATAGTTAGTCTATTTTCGTAGGGTATTCTGTTTTGAGTGGAGGAGTGAAGGGCTCTTCTGGTGAAATATCTTTGGACGTTTTCGAGAGTGTTGATGTCTGAGATGTGGTGTGGGTTCCAGACAGATGAGCTGTATTCGAGAATGGGTCTGGCATAAGTTTTGTAGGCTCTAGTCAGTAGTATGAGATTGCCAGAGCAGAAGCTACGTAGGATCAGGTTAACAACTCTGGAAGCCTTTTTGGCGATATTGTTGCAGTGGGCTTTGGCACTTAGGTCATTTGATATTAGTATTAATGGTGGACAGGAGCACATGGCATAAGTTCCTGAACAGAAAAGGTGGACCACTTGCTTCCAGATGTTGAGTGAAGAGAAAGCAGGGCCTTGCTGAGAGTTTTTTTTATAACCTCTATTGGGCCCCACCTTTTAGTTTTCTGTTCCTGTGTATGTAATGCATTTAATTGGTAGTCAGACACCCCCCCCCTCCGGGGCAGGAGCCTTAGCTAACCTTTTAGGCTGTCTCCTGAACTTGTTTGAGTGTTGGTAATTTTCCAGGTGCCATGTGATAGAGGGTGCCGATCAGTTTCCGGTTACAATTCAAATAGTTGGCTATGACCTATAAAGCCCTACATGGCATCAGACCAGAATATCTTTGGGACCGCCTTCTGCCGCACAAATCCCAGCAACTGATTATGTCCCACAGAGTTGGCTTTCTCTGGGTCCCGTCGACTAAACAATGTCATCTGGCGGGACCCAGGGGAAGAGCCTTCTCTGTGGCAGCCCTGGCCTTCTGGAATCAACTTTCCCCAGAGATTAGGACCGCCCCCACCCTCCTTGCTTTTCCAAAGCTCCTGAAAACCCACTTATGTCGCCTGGCATGAGGAAACTGATATGCCCCTTAGCTACTATAGTTTTTTTATGTATGGTTTGTTAGGTTACGTGTTTGTTTTTTACAATAAGGGTTTTAAATTGTTCATTTAACATTAGATTTGTACATTATGTATTGTTGTTGTGGGCCGCTCTGAGTCCTCGGAGAGGGGCGGCATACAAATCTAATAAATAATAATAATAATAATAATAATAATAATAATAATAATAATTCCTAAGGATGAAGGTCTTAATTTATTTTATTTATTCATTAATTAGACTTCTATGCCATCCTTCTTGAAGCGAATCAGGGCAGCATACAACATGGTAAATGCAAATAATATGTGTGAAGAAATCTAATTATTTTTTTAAAAAAGAATTATTAATAAAAAATCCTTTAAAACCCCACATACAGTCATTCCCATTCATCCAATTCCATCATTCACAACATCGGCCTGAGTCAATCTCATCTCTCATGGCCTCCACGCCCGCCGGCAGAGGTAGGTCTTTAGAGCTTTACAAAAGACCAGGAGGGTGGGACAGTACGTATCTCCACAAGGATTTCATTCTAGAGGGCCAGAGCCAGAAAAGGCTGTTCCCCTAGGCCCCGCCAGATGACATTGTCTGACGACAGAACCTGGAAAAGGCCAACTCTGTTTGACCTAACAGGTCGCTGAGGTGCATGAGGAAGTAGAAGGTCCCATAGGTAATCTGGTCCTAAGCCATATAGGGCTTTGCAGGTCATAACCAGCACTTTGAATTGTGCCCGGAGATCAATTGGCAACCAGTGCAACTCACAGAATGATATTGATAAGTGGGCAGATCTTGGGAGCTCCACAATAGCTCGCACGGCTGCATTTTGCACAATTTGCAGTCTCCGAACACTCTTCAAAGACAGCTCCATGTAGAGAGTATTGCAGTAATTGAACCTTGAGGTGATAAGGGTGTGAGTGACTGTGAGAAGTGACTCCATGTCCAAATAGGGCTGCAACAAGTGCACAAGGCATACCCATGTGAACGCCCCCCTTGCCACAGCCGAGAGATGGTCTTCTAAGCTCAGCTGTGGGTCCCATCACTCTGGAGCTGAAGTGGGGAGGGCAGGGAGCTGCTTTGTTTTTAAAACATGTTTCTCCTTTCCTCATTGAAAAAGAAGAAACATTCTTTTCTTTTTCAATACAGGTATTTCCTAGGATATTTCATTTTTCTAGGAGAGGGAGAGGGGACTCACATTTTTCCTAAGGTTAAAAGTTATTTATTTATTTTATTCAGTTAGGAGTACCTCTCCCAGGTATTCGTAAAAACAGTTCTTGTAACATTGATTGCTGTGGAACAGATTTAATTTAAGATCTGTTTGTCTCAAAAGTGTTTTTTCAAAAGACAATTCGGCTGTTCTTACTCAAGGAAAAAACAGTCCAGTTGCCTTTTGAAAAAGCACCATTGAGACAACTACCATATGTCCTGGATGATTGAGAATTTCCACAGACATTAAGACCCGCTTGCTTCTCTATAGCTACAGAAAAGAATCTCATTATTGAACATTCTATTATCCATGGTTCCCCGTATCTGCAATTAATAAGTACAGAGCAGACCATTACCTATAGAAAAAAGATTTCATGTATTTAATGTCTTTGGTGCATAGTTCTGTTTAGAGGGAAATATTTGGGTTATTTTCTATATTTTATACATACTGTATATACATATATACATATTTATACATATATCCTCCATTCGAAATAGAATACCCTATGAGACTAGACCTTCAATCCTGGGCCTAGAAAGTTTAGAGCTAAGACGCCTTAAACAAGATCTAAGTATTGCCCACAAGATCATGTGCTGCAACGTCCTGCCTGTCTGCGACTACTTCAGCTTCAACTACAACAACACAAGAGCACACAACAGATTTTAAACTTAATATTAACCGCTCCAAACTTGTCTGTAAAAAATATGACTTCAGTAACCGAGTTGTCAAAGCGTGGAACTCATTACCGGACTCCATAGTGTCATCCCCAAACCCCCAACACTTTACCCTTAGATTATCTACGGTTGACCTATCCAGATTCCTAAGAGGTCAGTAAGGGGTGAGTACAAGTGCACTAGAGAGTCTTCCATCCCCTGTCCTATTGCTCTCCTATATCTCCTATACCTTTCTTCTATTCCTATATCTCTTCTTCTATTCTTTCATTGATATGTTCTATTACTATACCTTCTTTTCTATTATTCCTTAGATATATTTTACTATGAGTATCTCCTCTATAACCTTCATCATGTATTTTACTATGTGTATATAGATATATACCCACTAAAACCCTCATTGTGTATTGGACAAAATAAATAAATAAAATAAAATAAAATTTGTGGACAGCCTTTGAACATATACAAAATGTTCTGCTCAGCTTTTTATTTTCCACAGTTTCTTTATCTGTATTGTTAATCTAGAACCCCATGAATAATGAGGGTCTTATCACATTAACATGACCTAAAGTTTAGCTGATAAAAATCAGATCAGGCTGTAAATTAAAGGATGTCAGGTGTTGCTTTCTGCCATACTACCTATTTTGCAACTCTGCTCATTAGAACCAGATGTATAACCAGATTTTTTAAAGTTTACTGTAATTTTTACTACAAGCAAGTGAGACCTTTAATATTCATTGGCCAAATCATTGAAAACATACAAGTAATTGTTTCTAGAACCAGACAGATATACAGATATACGTAGTTTGACTGTTTCAGTCAAAAAAATATGGTTGTTTTTTTTTGCAGTCATGCTATCTTCAGACAATAGATGGCAGCAGGTACTTGCTCCAGATCACTTGGCAAAAAACCTCATTAACTATGTTAGCTAAACCCACTGGAGAGAAGCATTTAATCTTAGAAAATGCATTAATGAAATTAGCAGTTAAGAAGGTTTCCTATAAAAGCAAGACTTTAATAAATTTTGATAATGTCATATCCTAAATTAGTAGTGCTGGTCTAGATTTGTAGTCTTCTAGATTGAAAGCAATATCTTTCTGGTTTTAGTGGAAGTGAGCACAACTGGGGACATTTAGATGATTTATTATTGTGCTGTTACACTCTATGATACAATTACATGTTTAAGACTATTTGCAATATGAAGCAACTTGAGTGGTGAACCTGGTATGCTATTTACAAAAAAGGTAGGAAAATACTGACTAATAGTGAAAGGAATACTGGTTTTAAATTCAGCATGTCCTTTGAACCTGAATGAAGGATCAATCACTTGACATTTTGATGTAGCAAATAATACATAGCATCATTACATTCCAGTGTATGGTTACATAAAACAAAGGAATTACTTGTAGAATTAAAATAGTATGCTTTTTGTTGAAATGTAAACAGGAAGAATTTATCTCCGTTCTTATTACAGCTAAAGTCAAACTAATAATCAGATTTCTAACTTTTGATTTATGTTCCAAAACAGGGCTTGGTTGCTAGAATGATGCAGATAACTAGCTTGTTCCTCTTTTGAGAACTTAAAATCAAACAACCAAAACTGATTCATGGCTATGGCGCGTTAAGAGGTGACAGATCAGAGATTCCAGTTTGAACCTAGCGTAACACTAATCAAATCAATGATGTTATAGTCTCATCTGAATCCTATGAGTCAGAGGCTAAAGAATCAGACCTGACAGATAATCAGCTTGAAGAGCCTGCAAATAATCAGATGCTTGTTGCAGCTCCAGGAGACAATATGCAGGAGCTAGTGAGGCTGGATTCAGGTAATGAAGAGTTCAGTTTTGATGGGGAACCTGGTCCAACAGCACATGGACAGCTATGGAGCAAAGAGTAAAAGTGATAAGCAGGTATCTAATCATGGCAGGAGCCCTCAGGCCTTTCTCCTCTGATGGAAATTGATCTCTGAATCTGGCTGTTGTGAATCTCTGAATCTTCTGCTCTTGTTTTCCTTGCCCTACATTTAACATTTTGAATGGCTGGGAGTTTGTGGCTCTACTACCTACATGTACTTACACATGGCTCAAGTTTAAACTGACTTATGGACTTTGTGATCTTTCCAAATCTTAAGTGTTGTCTGGATAATTGCTCATCTTATTCATGGTTGTTATCAATAAATTTATGACATCGTAATAAAACTTTTAATCTTGTAATTGCTTGGTTTTCTATTTTCTTTGGCTTGCTACATAATATCTGAGAGAGACTTTATGTACTCCTCAATTGGAAGGTACCTTCCAGGCCATCTACTTCAATACCCTGTTCCTTGAAGAAATCCAATAAACAATCATCCACAGAGAGCCTTCCAACCTCCAGCAAGGAATCCACCTCTATTTGAATCAGTCTATTTTGAGGCTTAAGAATTCTGTTTAATCCCAATATAGATGTTCACAAGCCAATAATCTTCGTGGATTTAGTTTACCACAATGCATAGAGTAGAATATTATCCTTTGAGTCTTTTGTCTCCAATTGTCATTTGCTTGTCTTCAGTTCTTGGATAAAAATGCTAGTTGGTCTCCGTAATATTGTGATCTTTATTAAATCAAGTGTGTTCTCTTGAAATTACCTTCTTTTAAATCCTTTTGGTTTGAATTTTGAAAGACCAATTTAAGACAAGTTTTCAAAAAACAGAATGAACTTTACCACTTCCACCTGGTATTGAACAAATAATTACTCTTTAGTGTTAATTTTCTCACTTACATTAATTTTCAATGACATTATTTTTATGAAAGATTACACAATAAGTTGCCTTTTTTGATAAGTGGGTTGGAGAAATAAACTTGAAAAAAACATTTTTAAAAAAAATAATAATGCAATTAAAAACATTGGACGTGATACCAGCTTTCCTGGTTTAAACAATTTCATTCGGTATAACCTTACAAGAACTCTTTTTTTTTGTTACAAACATTTTATATAATTTTTATATTGTAACTATATATATTCCAGTCCTATCTTTCACAAAATACAAGCACATAAATCCCTAACTTTTTAACTTATCCCTTGTCACTTATCCAAGCATTCCTGCTCAATTCTAACCATTTATATAATTCATTTCTGATTTCATAATAGTCTGTTTCACTCTTCTCCTTGAGCTCTAATGTCAAGCTATCCATTTTGGCATATTTCAAAACCAACATGGCTTCTTTCCTGAAGATATCATTAGTGAAACATTGGTTGGTCTGTGTTCTCTAAGTCATTATTGATTCATATTCATTGTCAGAAATAATGAGCTTTATTCCTAATTGAGACAAGAATTTGCATTGCAAAATGATGCGGCCGTAAAGCACAATGTCATTGTAGCTGCATTGTTTAATAACAGAAATCATCCTTTCTGTTCTTAAGTGAGTATTGCAGGTTGCTAAGCAAATCCCATGCAGCTTGCAAGCAGGTGAGCTGTCAGGTAAGCATGGAGTGATGTACAATAGGAGCAGAGTAGGCCCAAGGCTGGCTGCTGCTGCTCAGGGGAAGGAGTTTGGGTGATCTGTGTAGAATGGCATGACTGTGGCTGGCTTTCCCAGCTGGCTTTCATATTGACTTTACTTATGGGAAGCTGCCAGAGAAGGACTGCAGGGCACCATTCTGAACTATTCTTATAGAATTAACAATGTGTGCAAAATATTGCCTATTAAAAGAAGTTACAAAGCTATTTATACAATAGCAAATTTAGTAAACAACAACAACAACAACAACTCATCCTTTAAAAGCAACTTTCCAATGTTTTATTAAATATTCATTCTGGCTGCAGAATTAAGTGAATTTCACATTCTCCACAGTGGGTGGAGCTAGTCTCCAAGGATGGATTGACCTTGTCTGTTAGCCAATAAGATCTGAGTTGAAAAAGGATAAATCTAAGACTAGGTCCACCCTGTGAGAATGGGCGTATCAGGTGAATACCAATGCCTGGTTTGTGGTGTATATTCATACTGTTAAAATGAAGCTGAATTGCTATTTAGCAACATATTGCTTCTTACATAAAAGCCATTTAAATGTGACAGCATTAAGTAGCGATGATCTTGCTTTGCCAACTTGTGTGGGTATAATTGATGCATATGAAATAAGCTATAGATTTATATTAATCACATTCATTGTTTTTAATGTGTCTGTGTTTTAAAAGCAGCATTAAATTAACATTTTAGCTATGCATTTATGAAAAGCAAATTCAGTTAAACCAGGGACCATGTATATTAGCTTAAGATTAGAAGAACAGGGTATAAATTCCAACACAAAATAAATATGTAAAATAAATGTTCATTTCTTTAGTATTTTGGTTTTTGCTTGCTTTATACTCAAAAAAATGAACAAGTAAATACTGGACAGTCAATAGAAAAAGCTTTTCCCCCCCTTAAATGGATGAACCATAGATATTAGTAGCTGAAGTGATGGATCAACAGCATCAAAATGGTGAGTGTCACTATGTAGGAGAAGTCCAGGCAGAAACTGAAGGAAAGACTAAAAAGTATCATTAATTCAGAGTCCTTACATTGCCACAGCAGATTCAGCCCATCCCTCTTTAATTCCATTGATCCTTATCTAGCTCCAATTTAATACTGACCATTAGCAGACCAAATTCTTGTGTATTGGCATCTTTAAAGCTGCAATCTACGTGAAGGGTCCTGATTTTCTGGGTCTGACATACTGGGTGTCACTTGGGCAGGGCTTCAATTACAAAAGCATCCACCATTTTGGTGATTTGACCCTACTGTGGATCTCCCTGAGGGGAACCGTATATACTAATATTTGGAAGAGATTATTTCTCTCTTTCAGAGCAGAATCCTTTAACTTCCTGATGCTGACCTATAAGTTTCAAAATCTCTTATTATTGGTTCTGCTGTTTAGGCTTTGATGTAATAAGTTGTGATTCAGCAGTATCAAGAGGGATACCGGTAGGGGAAGATATGCAAATTTATTCATTTATTTATTTATTTAATAGATTTGTATGCCGCCCCTCTCCATAGACTTAGAATTTGGTCTCATTAGTGTGACAATTGTGAAGTCCAGTTTTTAATCTATTTTATGTATGTATATATACATACATACAAACTAAGAATTCATATGTAAGTACACAAGTGTCTGATTTAAAGTCAGTTTTGACTCATGGTGACTGCCTGGACAAATCCTTACAGTTTCCTTGATGTTTTTGTTATATTTTTTTTGGCTTGCCATTATCTCCTTCTAGAGTTGAAAGAAAGTGATTGGCTTAAGATCACTTAACTGGCTTTCATGGCTAAGATGGGGCTAGAAACCAGGGTCTCCAGGTTTTTGGCATGGTGCCTGGTGTCTGTTTGTCTTTTTCCCTCTTTCATATACATACTTACACACCAGAGCTGGGTTCCTACAGGTTCGGACCAGTTCCATAGAACTGTTAGTAACCTGGAGGCCTGGGTCGCTGCAACCAGCAGCAACCCAGGCCTGCCATGCATGTGCGCACTGGCCAGCTGATTTTTGGCTTGCACAGATGTTCTGTAAGTGCGTTTTTGGCTTCTGGAGGGCCTTCGAGGAGCCTGGGGAGTTTTTGCCCTCCCCAGGCTCCAGAGAAGCCTCTGGAGCCTGGGGACGGTGAAAAATGTGCCTACTGGGCCTACCAGAACTTGGGAAATTAGCTGTTTCCGGCCTCCAGAGGGCCTCCAGAAAGTTGGTGGAGGCCATTTTTGCCTTCCCCAGGCATTGAATTATGTGTGTGGGCATTTACAAATGCGCTATAATGTTCACACATGCATTTTTGGCATCCAAGGAATAAAAGGTTCACCATCACTGTCTTAGAACCTGCAGACTTTTTTTAGGACTTAAAAAAAGTCTCATAGTCAGTTTGAGCCACAAGATGGGTGGCAAATAATTTTGATAATAATGATGAAATTTTTTAAACTGATAAAATGATGTTACGTAGTTTAGGTAATGAAATGTCTGCAAGAATACAACAAAGCTCGAAGAGTACTTAGGAGCTCTAGAATTTTTTTTATCCAGCAGATGCTGTATTAAAAATATCAAGTTTATAAATCTTTAGATACACAGTAGAAATAACATAATAAATTATTAGTTGTTTAAAATGACACCTTTTATGATATACTCAGAAAACAAATGACTAAAGGTGGACTTTTTCCAACTTTAAGGAATAAAATTCTCTGTTAGAATGCTTAAGATATGGTAGAACTAAAATATAAATTGAAAAATATGAAGCATAAATGTAACAGCTCATTTTTTAAGTCCAAGGGCTACTTTTTAAATTACATTTCTTTGATCTAGAAGATGTCTTGCTAATATCACTGAAGAATGTTGGTGAACTGATAATTTTTCCTATTATATTTTCATCATTTGCATGATATTACATTTAGAATTTTTAATGATCAAAAGTAATAGGCTTATCTGCTAAGATCCAAACTCATAAAAACAGAATTTCCCATTACTTTGTGTGACAAAGTTAGCTTTTTTAATAATCCCATTGGCACTCATTGGAAAATTTGATAATGGTATCTCTGACATATGAAATAATTGCTTTAAGAAAGTCTTATCTGAAGGAGAGGGGGAAAATCAAATATTTCTACATTCCTTTTCTGGTTTTTCTCTTTCTGACTAAAAATATAAAGAAAAGGTTGTACATAACGGAAGATTAGATACTGGTCTCCCTTTTTTACATAGGAAATAAATAACTTATACTAATTGCTTGAATTATGTGAATGAACTTCTACAGTTATTCTGAAAACATATAGAAATGCTGTTCTAGTAGCATTCACCAGTACTCCCACCTAATTTTGTTGGCAAGAGATAGCAAATATGGCACAGTAATTAAGGCATCAGATTATAAAACAGAAGACTAATTTCTGACCTATTGATTTTAGTTTTGTATTACATACAAAGGCAACTTTGGAGCAGTACAGTCTCTTAGTTCTGGGAAGAAGACAGACACTTTTGAAATCTTGCCAAGAAAACTGCAAGAAGAAGAGGAGGAGGAGCTTGTCCTCAATGCACATGCATGCAGAGCTGCCAAAAGGCAGGAATGGTTTCTGAGGAAAAGGACTACTCGGGAGTAAGGCTTACAGTTAATTGGCCACTCCATAGCCTATTTAAGTGTGGAAAAGAACTGACCAATTTGCAGGAAACAATTCTGTTGAATCCCCTTGTGTCTTTTGACTTCGGAACTCTGTTTGGCTTGTGTTTGGAAGACATCCAGTTTCCTGCAAATTGCTCCTGGGCATTCTGCCATCAATAGTGTTGTGGTTAGCTCTGGCCCTGCTCCTGCCCCAAGGACTGTGGATGTGGGGGAGACATCCACATGCTGCAGGCCTGTTTTGCCCCCGGTGGAATCTGCTGATAAAGGCTCCTCTGACCAAGAAGACATGAGTGACAGGGAGGAGGAGAATGTGGCAGACAGCTCAGAAGGAGATCAATTATCTAGCTCTTCCTTGGATTCAGAACAAGAGTTAATGATACAGCCACACATGCGGAGCGATACATAGGCAACAACAACTGAGAGATTATTATCAAAGAAAATGAGGCCACCTGTGGTTGGGTGGGGCTGTGGTAATTAGTGAGGCTGCTATAAATAGCAACCTGTGGGTTTGGCCATTGTGGAGGATTATCTGATTGTTGTGTTTCATGACTGCTTTACTGACTTTGACTTTTTGTGTGGTGATTTTCCCCCGCTTTGAAACTAAACCAGAGCAAAGTGTGTTTCACTTTGTGAAAGAAGAAGGACTGTGAATTGCCTCACAGCTGCAAGCTAAGTATCACAGAACTGATAAGGGACTTGTACAAATTACCAGTTTGGTTGGAGATGAGTGCTCTTTGCTATACCAAAAGAGGGCTTAATTTAAGTGAATTTTCATTATAAAGAACATTGTTTTGAATTTTCAAACTTGTATGTGTCTGAAATTTGTACCTGTGAATTTTTGGGAGGAGTCTACCAGAGAGCCCGACAGAACAAATAGTAAGATAATGTGTTGTTATCAGATGGACTCTACATTGGACTTTTGACTCTTCTTGCTTGGACTATTGCCAGCTGTTAAGAAGGTTAATTAACAGCTGTTGCTCTGAAAAGACTGCTTTATTATTTCATTGACTTTAGAACAACCGCTAAGACAAATAATTAGTAGTTTGCAAATATCAAAACGAGGTTTGCTTGGATACTGTTTGTGTAGTTGGGTCAGAACACAAAGTTAACTCTGGTATTAGAAAGATTTAGGGAATTTAAAGTGGAGCTTATACTGTGGTAATTGTAGGCAAACTTGATATGGCCATAATTTGGATTGCTTTTTAACAACTAATACCAAAATTCCAAAAGCACTACCACTTAGATTTATATATTGCTTCACAATACGTTACAGCCAGGGGTGGGTTCCAACTTACCTTGCTGCTGGTTTCCACCATCCTGCACCTTGTGAGCGCGCTTTGTAGGTGCATACCTGGTTTACACGCATGCCCATGCACAGTAATGAAAAACAATCCGGGAAAAAAAAGATGGTGACTGCATACATAATGCTGGAACTTGGCTTTTGCACATGCTCAAAATGATTTTTTAAAAAAGTTTTAAAAATTAAAAAGATGGCAGTGCCCACAGACTGGCACTGACTGATTTGGTTCGGCGATGTCATTGTGACATCACCAGGATGTCACTACTGGTCCAGGCAAACCAGTCTGAACCAGGAGGAACCCATTCCTTTTTACAGCCCTCTCTAAGCAGTTTACAGAGTTATCTTGCCCCCAAAATCATATTTCGGCTATGGCAAGAAGGGCGTTTGCCCAGGTTCGCCTGGTGCACCAGTTGCGGCCCTACTTGGACAGGGAGTCATTGCTCACAGTCACTCATGCCCTCATCACCTCGAGGTTCAATTACTGCAATGCTCTCTACATGGGGCTACCCTTGAAAAGTGTTTGGAAACTTCAGATCGTGCAGAATGCGGCCGCGAGAGCCATCGTGAGGCTCCCTAGATTCGCCCACGTTTCTGCAACACTCCGTGGCCTACATTGGCTGCTGATCAGTTTCCGGTCACAATTCAAAGTGTTGGTAATGACCTTTAAAGCCCTACATGGCAGTGGACCAGAATATCTCGGGGACCGCCTTCTGCCGCACGAATCCCAGCGACCAGTTAGGTCCCACAGAGTTGGCCTTCTCCGGGTCCCGTCGACCAAACAATATTGTTTGGCGGGCGCCAGGGGAAGAGCCTTCTCTGTGGCAGCCCCAGCCCTCTGGAATCAACTCCCCCCAGAGATTAGAACAGCCCCCACTCTCCTTGTCTTTCGCAAATTACTTAAGACCCACCTATATCGCCAGGCATGGGGGAACTAAGACATCCTCCCCCAGGCTTTCATATTTTATGTTTGGTATGTATGTGCTGTATGGTTTTAATTGCTGGGGTTTTATATATGTTTTTTAATATTGGATTTGTTTCACTGCTATATTGTTTTATTATTGTTGTGAGCCACCCCGAGTCTTCGGAGAGGGGCGGCATACAAGTCCAATAAATTATTATTATTATTAATTATTATTATCCACATTTTATTAAAAAAATGTGGATTTTATTAGAAAGACTTTATTAGAAAGATGGAAGGCTGAATCAACTTTGAGACGGTCAGGATCAAACTGCAGAACTGCTGGCAATTGACAGACAGCAGAATGCAATGTGCATTCTAAACACTGTGCCACTCTGTAGTCTGAAAACACAACATATTTCTTCATTAGAACATTTACAGATAGTCCTCAACCTATTACTGCAATTGAGCCCAAAATCTCTGTTGTTAAGACATTTGTTAAGTGATTTGTTCTCCATTTCATGACTTTTCTTAACGTTGTTAAGTGAATCACTGTCATTGTTAAGTTAATATTTATTTATTTATTTATTACTTAGATTTGTATGCCGCCCCTCTCCGAAGACTCGGGGCGGCTCACAACACGTGGGAACAAATCATAAATAATCTGACAATTTAAAATATTTAAAGATTTAAGAAAGACCCCATATACTAACAGACATACACACAAGCATACCATATATAAATTAAACATGCCCAGGGGGAGATGTTTCAGTTCCCCCATGCCTGCTTAGACTTAATAACAGAGTTGTTAAATTAATCTGGCTTCCCCATTGACTTTGCTTGTCAGAAGATCACAAAAGATGATCACCTGATTCCAGGACACTGAAATCATCATAAATATGAATCAGTTGCCAAACATCTGAATGTTGATCATGTGACTATGGGGATGCTGCGGTGGTTGTAATTGTGAAAAATGGTCATAAATAAGTCTCTGTTTTAAAACTGTTTTAAGTCAAGAACTATCTTTAATCTTGCATCTAAGGTTATGCAATGACTACGGTTCAGTTTGGATGTTCTACTTCATTATGAGTTAGAGTGCAGTGCCTCATTGCAACTCTCTACCTGCTTTCCACTGAGATTATTTTTTCCTGCCTGAAGATACAGAGCCCTGCCAGCAGCTGATATCGGATCCCACCCAAGAAGAGGCTGATGTGGTGATTTGCCAGTGACCTGTGCAGCTGGCACACGAGTCAGACAATGAGGAGGCTGAAGAGGACTCAGTGGCCAAGGCCAGGGGCTCACATCAGTGATGAGAAGAAGAGGCTCCTCCTCTTCTTAATGCACAGGTATGCAGAGCTGCCAAAAGGCAGGAATAGTTCCTCAGGAGGAGGTCTCCTCAGGAGTAAGGCTTGAGGCTAATTGGCCATTCCCCTTGCCTACTTAAGAGATGACCATAGCAAAATCTCTGCAGGAAAGAACATTAGTTCATTTAAATTCCTCCTTGGTCTGAAAATTTCTGATCTTCTATTTTGGTTTTCTTCTTTGAGGACTACTTCTAAGCATTTTGTCAACCCTTGTAAGCTTCCTGAGATATCCAGGACTAATTGCTTAGACTTAATTTATGACTTTATGGACTTCTGCTAGCTATTAATGCCATGTAATTGTTGTGGTTAGCTCTAGCCCAGCTCCTGCACCAAGGACTGTGGGTGAGGGGGAGACATCCACATGCCGCAGGCCTATTTTGCTCCTGGTGGAATCTGCTGATGAAGGCTCCTCTGACCAAGAAGACATGAGTGACAGGGAGGAGGAGAGTGTGGCAGACAGCTCAGAAGGAGATCAATTATCTAGCTCCTCCCTGGATTCAGAACAAGAGTTAATGATACAGCCATGCATGCAGAGAGCGATGCATAGGCAACAACAACTGAGAGATTATTATCAAAGAAAATGAGGCCATCTGTGGTTGGGTGGGGCTGTGGTAATTAGTGAGGCTGCTATAAATAGCAGCCTGTGGGTTTGGCCATTGTGGAGGATTATCTGATCATTGTGTTTCGTGCCTGCCTTGCTGACTTTGACCTTTGTGTGATGATTTTTCCCTGTTTTGAAACTAAACCAGAGCAAAGTGTGTTTCACTTTGTGAAAGAAGAAGGACTGTGAATTGCCTCACAGCTGCAAGCTAAGTATCACAGAACTGATAAGGGACGTGTACAAATTACCAGTTTGTTTGGAGACGAGTGCTCTTTGCTATGCAAAAAGAGTGCTTAGTTTATTTGAATTTTTGTTTTGAATTTTCAAACGTGTGTGTGTGTCTGAAATTTGTATCTGTGAATTTTCGGGAGGATTCTACCAGAGAGCTCGACAGAACAGTAATTAACAGCTAGTTTTTCAAGAAAAAGACTGCTTTACCTTGTGCCTGTGTGTGTCAACTACTAATCAAGTTTATTAGTAGTCGTTCATTAAATAAACAGGTTTGAACAAATTATGTGTGTGCTACATTCTTTCTGGTCGGTAGCTGGAGCAGAGCACCTGGAAATGAGCACGGCAGCTTTAAAGAATCATTTGAAAGTTCTGTATTTATATTCCTGTGCTTTCTTTCTCCTCCCTCTTTTATTAGTGAAATACAAAACAGGAACAAAAGAAAAAGAAAATTATAAAAGAAAGGAAATAAAACCTGACACATCTCTTCAGAGTGTTGCAGAGCACTAATTGTTTCTATAATAGTGCAACAATATTAGCTTATCTTCAAAAGCTAGCGCAGCTGGAATATATTTGGTGTTCTGAATTAAATACCTCATAGCCTGTCATTAAACAACATGTTTAATGAAAGAACATCTAACCATTTTACATGAGCTTTCAAATACATTTTCTACTCGCTTTAAAGGAAGAAAGTGAAGCATTAGAACTGCCTACCAGAAACAGGTCAAGGACTATAATCTTCTTATTTTAGAGATGTGAATTAAGGTCTGCTTTGGATTTTGATTAAGAACTCACAGTTCAGAGATTATCAGCAAACCAAGATTAGAAAGATTTAAAACCATTCTTGGAATACATCAACATGGAAAAATGTTAAAGTATGTCATTGCAATATAGGATTTGTGGAAACCTTCTTGAATCTTGATCCTGAGAGTTACTGTTAGGTATTTGAATTCATTTCACTTAGACTCTGCCTTTTAAATATCCAAACTGGCAATTTTGCAGAATTGCCAGCATAACAGCAGTAGTAACATAATCTGGATTGGGATTTGTCCCTAAAATATATTAGATTTTATCTGTTTTAAGAAATCCAAACTTTCTAATAATTCATGTTCTTATGCTATGTGCCTTGATATAATTCCATGCTCTTAATTATTTAAAACATTATTTTAAAAATCTGTCAATCTGAGAAACTTAAAAACAGCCAATTCTATTTGATGGTTAAAGATTTTAATCAATACACACACTTCTCAAGCTATCAGCATGTATTTCAAATAAACTCATGGAATATTGGTTGTTTAAAGGGGACAAGATTTTGGACTAAGTCTCTGAAAACATTTTTTCACCCCAATATTCCATTTATGTATTGGTAAGTATTATTGTACTATTTCCAGCACATACTATTTTGTTTCTTCTTTGTCTCAGGTTTTTGTGTGTTATATGTGGCTTTGTTACATTTTTAGAATGGTCAATTTTAGTAATTAAAGTGGGTATTTTAGTTATTGTGACAAATGTTTATCTATATTGCATTAGGGAATATATCATTTCCTAATAATTCCATAATTACTTTTATATGGAGATTTGGAAAGATAATGAAGTACTAGAGTAGGCTTTCTCAAATTTGGCTTTAAGAAGTGTTCTGCCTGACTGGGCTCAGGCAATGCGTAACAGTCCAAGGAAAAGAAACACACACATGCCCTGCTAATCAGCAAACCCAAAAAAGGGTTACTCAAAAACAGTTCTTAGTGTCCGAAAACAATGATAGTGCAAGGCTTACTTCAGCTGCATACAAAAACACAGGAAAAAACAAACAAAGACAACCTGGAATGAGCCAAGATGTTTCAGGAGTCCTTTTGAATCTTTGGAGCAAACAGCAAGTCCCAGAGTTTTCACCTCCCACTTGTCTGAAAAAGCTGGGTTGAAAACTCCAACAGCCCGGAACAGAAACTTCAGAGCAGGAACCACAAAATAACACAGATAAACAGCCACAGTTTGCCTTGGCCTTTGTTCCCTTTTATCCCTTTAGCCTTCATTAAGGGAACCACACCCAGCCCTCAGTATAAGAACCACACCCAGCCCAGGTGCTCCTAAAATGACTTGTAATACTCCTTAAAGCGATCCCTTCTTTGCATAGCTCTTTGGCTAAGCAGATCAATATATTGATCTGCAGAAGAACCCAGAGATGAAAGACTGCCTGAGGGACTGCATGCCAAATCCCCTGGGCTGTCTGCTGAATCCTGCGTACTGGTGGCCTTATCCTCCTGGCTGTCTGCCACGTCTTCCTGGCTGTCTGCCACATTTTCCTGGCTGTCAGCCAGGCTTTCACATTCACTTTGTGCTGTGTCTCTCCCATCTGTGGGAGCAACGGCTGGCCCAGGCCCAAACACAACAAGAAGTATTGACTTCAACAGTACTCTTAGAATTTCCCAGCCAGCCAGAAAACAAGCTTGTTATTATATTTAAGATTCTGAGAATCATAGGGATTAAAGTCTCTAAGAAGTAGAATGCTGGAAACCATATATATATATCTTTAAAAAGAACGAATGTATGAAGTTAGATTAATTTTTTTAACATAATGTTTCTCTTATTCCATTGCCTCAGCTGTCACGAACTATCAGCAGCACAAGACTGAATACAAATGTTAGCGTTTGATATATGCATTTTTCTATGCCTGTGTAAGAGAAAAGCAATTCAGCTGGTAAGAAAGTTATATCACCACTACCTCAACTAAGCAGCTGCCAATTATAAGGATGAGGGAGGTATCCCACTTTCTGCTGTCCAGCAAAAATAATTCTATTCACTGCTTGTCTTTTTTGCCACTAAATGTTTTAGAAAATAAATAGACATGTCAGTTCAGTTTAAGGGTTGCACAACTCCATCTTGACTTAATTATCAGAAGAAGACCTCTTTAAACGATTACATTGTTAACTTTCCTGTGTTTGGAGTAAACACAGTTTTTCTGCCATGTTAGCAATTTACTCATTTGGTTGTGATAATTGTAATATGAAGGATAATTTGAATCTAATGGAAAGGAAGGTTCAAAAGAATTCAACTGACTGCATTAGCTTACCACACTTCAGATAATTTTTTTTTGGCATATTTAAACTGAGAATATACAGTATATATTGGGGGGCGTTTGCCCAGGTTCGCCTGGTGCACCAGTTGCGGCCCTATTTGGACCGGGAGTCACTGCTCACAGTCACTCATGCCCTCATCACCTCGAGGCTTGACTACTGTAACGCTCTCTACATGGGGCTACCTTTGAAAAGTGTTCGGAAACTTCAGATCGTGCAGAATGCAGCTGCGAGAGCAATCATGGGCTTCCCAAGATATGCCCATGTCACACCAACACTCCGCAGTCTGCATTGGTCGCCGATCAATTTCCAGGCACAATTCAAAGTGTTGATTATGACCTATAAAGCCCTTCATGGCATCGGACCAGAATATCTCCGAGACCGCCTTCTGCCGCACGAATCCCAGCGACCAATTAGGTCCCACAGAGTCGGCCTTTTCCGGGTCCCGTCAACTAAACAATGTTGGTTGACGGGCCCCAGGGGAAGAGCCTTCTCTGTGGCGGCCCCGACTCTCTGGAACCAGCTCCCCTCAGAGATTAGAACTGCCCCTACCCTCCTTGCCCTCCTGCCCCTAAACTCCTTAAAGCCCACCTTTGTCGTCAGGCATGGGGGAATTGAGATATCTCCCCCGGGCCTATATAATTTATGTATGGTATGTTTGTAGGTATGTCTGCTTAAAAATGGGTTTTTAAAAACTATTTTAAATTTTAAATTGTATATTATTAGATTTGTTATGAATTGTTTTATTGTGTTGTGAGCCGCCCCGAGTCCACGGAAAGGGGCGGCATACAAATCTAATAAATAAATAATAAATAATAATAATAATCTTTGTAAACTTGCATATGAGATTCTTTATTCCTTCAATTTAAAATATGGTCTGTCTGGACTGAAGGAAAAATTGCCTTAAAAGAATTTGACATTTGTTTATATCATGTTTTAAATAGCTAATGTCATATTTAGGATTTTTATAATTTTATTTTTTTAATGTCATATGTTAATATTTAAATTTAACAGATTATTTTGCTCACTATTTCTCCATAGGTTTCTTGCTTTTGCTTTATATGCAAACTTTTGTTTTCATTTTTCAAAAATTATTTTTCAGGCAATTTCTCTCTAAAATTAAAAAAAAACCATTAAAAAGTATATACAGTGTTCCCTCGATTTTTGCAGGTTCGAACTTCGCGAATAGCCTATACCACGGTTTTTCAAAAAATATTAATTAAAAAATACTTTGCGGTTTTTTTCCCTATACCACGGTTTTTCCCACCCGATGATGTCATATGTCATCGCCAAACTAATAATTTTTGCAAATAAATAACAAAAAAAATAATTATTGTTAATAAATAATTATGTTTATAAATATTAGGATCACTAAGTGTCTTATTCAATGGTGAGTATCAGTAATAATGGTGAGTAAATGGTTGTTAAGGGAATGGGAAATGGTAATTTAGGGGTTTAAAGTGTTAAGGGAAGGCTTGTGATACTGTCCATGGCCAAAAATGGTGTATTTACTTCCGCATCTCTACTTCGCGGAAATTCGACTTTCGTGGGCAGTCTCGGAACGCATCCCCCGTGGTAATCGAGGGAACACTATAGATATATTTTCTAAGGATATAGAAAAGCTATACATGTTCTGTAAATGGTATTAGGGCAAGATGTCTAAAATAGACTTCACACTTATAAATGAACAATGACAAGCAAAAAAAACCCCAGTTATATTATGTATCTTTGAAGAATCTTTTTGAGACAATTTATAATAATCTTCCTTTTTAAAATATTGCCTTAATCTCCATTTATTTATGGATAAGTTGGACAAATAAACCAATACCGGAATCCCTGTGAAGCCCAATTATTTTTATTGCTAAAGCAAATAAATTTATATGTAGAAATATTTATATATAGTATGAACAGTATCTGGCAGTGTTCAGTTATTTCTGTATATAAATACAGGAAGCTACATATCAGAACAATAATAAGTTGCCTCAGTTGCTATGGAGTTTGGATACTTGCAAAAATGTTCTCCCTTTAAAGTACTAACCAAGTCCAACCCTGTTAACTTATTTTTACAGATCAACCAAATAAGATGATTGAATTAATGCTTCAGCATTTTGGTACTATAAAAGACAAAGTAACAAAATAAACACATGTATTGAAACTGCTGCTGTAGAACTTACATCCAAATTACAAGTAATTTATAATATGGAAAACATAAAGATTCCAGGTAAGACCAAAATATGACACTTTTAAGCAAGATATAAAAATATAAACATCTGTGTATTTAGGAAATATAAACTGACTGACTTTCTGAAATCAAATCTTGGCATCATATTGTGGAAATTCAGCAATATACTAATTTATCAGGTAGCAACAGTAAAGAGTGTCAGTCCGTTACCAATAATTCTTGGAAAAGCAATTGAAAGTAAACATATATGCATCATTTTTTAAAATCTAAATCTACAGTGTTTCTGGAATATTGTATTTACCTTTACCTTTTTCATCTCAAAGTATACAGTGTAAAACTATAAAAGATAAAGAAAAGAATGAACAGTATATTTACAAACTGAATATAACATTTTAATAATATTGCTAAAAGCTTTGAAATGAAATCTATTGATCGGTTCAGCAGAGAAAGAAAAAAACTGTGTACAATTCATTGTTACAAGATGTAATATAGCTATTAGCTTAGAAAGTTTTATAATGGAAATTAGAGGGCTTTTTAAAAAAAAAACCTCCCATCATCCATCAATTATAAGATTTTTAAAAATGCCCACTTTGTAGACTAAAACACAATTATCATTGGTAATCATGTTTTGTAATAAATAAAATAAGTTTATCTCTCTTCCTGTCTCTGTGTGTATGTACATGTATTAGAATAAAAGTTTAAACACTATTTAAAAAACTGATCAAGAAACATAATGGAATTAATTTAAAATTGGAAAAAGGAAACTCATATAGAATAGTCATTTCACATATTTGTGCATTCCTGGATACAGTATTTCTAAAAAAAACTCCCAACAATATTGGAAGTTCAGTTATCTTTAAATCCCGTGGTTTGTTCTCTGCAAGGATAAGGATTATGGGTGATAAAAGATACAGAGCTAGCTGAATCACTGATCCAGAAAAAGTCTGGGTTGGTAGGCATAAAATTAGCATGTATCAGTACAGATATGCATAGTTCATTCCCATGAGAGAAGAAGGAATAATAGGACAGTATAACAGATATCTTGAATGTTAAGGTGGAGTGGATGATTAGCAGTTTTTATTCAATCATGTACTAATGTGCATAATGCATTACAAGAGCATAGTCTTCAGCATCCTGTGAATAGGCTTAATCAGTCCTCTGTGATTTTTAGTACTCAACTAATACATGCCATTCAAGTGCATTAATCTGGGGGCAGTGGATGTATTTTTCTTGAATAAAATGTCTGAAAATAGAAATGTGCCATGAATTGCAAAATGCTTCTGCCATCAGAATCAACTGATTATAAAGCTTATTGATGGACATATTGTTCCATACAATGCACGTACAGGAGACAGAGTGCTAAAAATAAAGATCTGAATTCTCTGCCCAAAATAGTCAATCACTAGCATACATAGCTCATGTATATTGTTCGGATATATATTTTAAGCAAAATTCTTGTCTTTCTACATTGTATGCTGTACCAGAGATTTGCAAGCAGAAAATACAATAATTGTGGAATAGAGTATACGATTCCTTGAGTCGGCTAGAAAGGGGTGATTATGGGATTTAAAAAGGCAGGGATTTATACTTAAAGAGAAAAACCCTTTAGTTTGGATCAGTGTAATTATGGTAGCAAACAAACAAACTGCTTCTCCAAGAAAAGAGAGAAAAATCAGAATAATATGGGAAACATACATTAACTATAAATAGGAATTAGAAAATAATTTCCAGATTCCATCCTGAATGAAACTGATTCAATTCCAGGTTTGGTTTACCTTAACCCATTAGGGAACAATATTCCACTTATTTGTTTTGAATGTGCAAGTTGCCCAAGATAGAAGACTTTTGTCCCTTTTATTCCTTTTATGAATGAAATGAAATTTAGGATTGTTCTCCGGCCCCAGTTGGGCAAATTCTCCATTGGGGAGACTGAAGATAAGAGTAGTAAAAATTGTCCTAGATCTTCTCTCAATATTATTTTAAAAAAATTATCAGATGGTTTGCTGTTTCCATATCAATAGATTTTATTGGTTGCATACAATTTGTATGGCAAATAAGGAGAAGTCTAATTTGTATTTCTGTATGAATATTTATGGTTTGAAACAAGATGAGTATGTCAGAGTAGAAGATCCTTTTTAGATAGTACTGCAGAAAGCCATAGTGCTTACAAAAAGTAATTTAAGTTCAAAAACAGTAGTATTAGTTTCTATTGATACCTGTCTTTCTGGTTCAATTTTGTTATATTTACTTAGTATTCATTTTCTTGAAAATTATCGAATGAATATTTTGCCAGTGCAGAAATATTTAAATTACCCTAAAGGTATCTTTTGTGTCATAAAGTTCCCAACGAATAACTTTTTATTAAGTATCTCTGCCTTCCTTCTAAATTGGCTTGATAAAGAAGAAATCACTAATTTTTTCTGATCAAATTCAATAATACGTTTGCTGTTTTATGCAACTCAAGAAGTTGCTTTCCTGCATTATAGGAAATATAACAATATTTCTATATAACAATCATTAATGAATATTAATGATGCTATTATATTTGCACCTACTCTCATCTGTCGACTAAGCAAATATCAAGACCAAAGTCATTCATTTAGGGAGTGGAACTGACTCTCCGTTCTGAACAATTACCAACAATTTGTGAGGAAGATTGTAGAGAAGGTAAGTAGATATAAGTTATGGAGGATTTTGGAGGAAATGGATTTTCTGTATCTGATTCATCTGGATTTCAAAGTGGGCTATAGTACAGTGTTAGTCATGCTTCTTTATAACCTTTGCTATAGATGCATAAAGCACACCCATCTTAGAATTCCATGATCTCTCAATAACTTTGGATACCAAAACGTCCTTCTGGACAGGCTGCAGGGATTGGAAATGTGAGGCGTTCTGTTGCAGTCATTCATTTCCTTTCTAACTGACTGGTGGCAGTCACTGTTGATAAGGGAGAAATTGCATTGACATCCCTACACTTATGGGATATCTCAGGGCTCAATATTCTCATCACCTATGTTTAACATCTACATGAAACAACACCTGATGGTTTTCCTGGATTTGGTGCTTGAAAAGCTGTGACAGGACATAAACAAACAGACAGTTCACCAATTACACTTTTCTTCAACTGGAAGGCCTCTAAAGTGATTACTTGGGCCCTGATCACATCACAGATTGTATTATACTTCCTACATGGAGATTATTTGATTATTGCACTGCACTCAATATGGGCCTGGTCTTGGAGAACATCAAGAGGCTACTCCTAGTTCAAAATGCAGCAGAGACAGAAGTAATGGCACTTTTGGTTATGTTCGTGTGTCACTGATGCTATGGAAGCTGAATAGGTTGCCAGTCAGTTTTCAATTCAAGAATTAGAAGATACCTATAAGTCAGGGTTTCCCAACCGGTGTGCCGCGAGACATGGTCAGGTGTGCCGCGAAGAAAAAAGCTCAGCTTCTGGTCTCGCAACTTTTTGCGAAGATCAAAAAGTTGTGAGACCGGAACCTGAGCTTCATTATTTGTGCCTTCCAAGTTTTCCGGCAGCTGCAGCATCCCGCCCGGCTGGAGCTTTCCTGGCGACGGCAGCAGGTGAGCTTTGGGGTCTGGTGGGATGGCGGGGGCAGCAGGAGGGTGGCGCGCAGCGGGAGAGTGATGGCGGCGGCAGTGGCAGCTGGCAGTAGCCGTGGGGCGGCGCCAGGGTGGTCAGCTGTGAGGCGGAGCTCCGGAACGGAGGCTCCGACCGGCAGCAGCTGGACATGTTGTTGTAGCCGTGCGGCGGCAGCAGCAGCAGGCAGTAGCCGTGGGGCGGCGCCAGGGTGGTCAGCTGTGAGGCGGAGCTCCGGAACAGAGGCACCGACAGCGGCGGCTGGACATGCTGGAATTGCGTGGCTGGCACTTGCCTGCTGGCTGGGCTGGGACGGAGGCTCCAGCCCCACGTCCATGCCCAGCGCAATGCCAGCATGTACGGTGTTTAGCAACATGTCTAGCCACCGCCGTCAGTGCCTCGGTTCCAGAGCTCCGCCTCACAGCTGATCACCCTGCTGCCGCTGCTGAGAGAAGAAGAGAGGGAGAGAGGGGGAGAGAAAGAGAGAGGGAGAGAGGGGGGAGAGAAAGAGAGAAAGAGATAGCAAGAGAGGGAGAGAGAGAGAGGGAGAGGGGGAGAGAAAGAGAGAGAAAGAGAGGGAGAGAGAGAAAGAGAGAGGGAGAGAGGGGAGAGAGAAAGAGATAGCAAGAGAGGGAGAGAGAAAGAGAGGGAGAGGGGGAGAGAGAAAGAGATAGCAAGAGAGGGAGAGAGGGAGAGAGAGAAAGAGAGAGGGAGAGAGGGGGAGAGATAGAGATAGCGAGAGAGAAAGAGAGAGGGAGAGAGGGGGGAGAGAAAGAGATAGCAAGAGAGGGAGAGAGAGAAAGAGAGAGGGAGAGAGAGGAGACAGAAAGAGAGAGAAAGAGATAGAAAGAGAAGGAGAGAGAGGGAGAGAGAGGGGGGAGAGAAAGAGAGAAAGCAAAAAAGAGAGAGAGAGAAAGAGAGATAGCAAGAGAGAGAAAGAGAGAGGGAGAGAGAGGGGGCAGAGAGAAAGAGAGAAAGACAGCAAGAGAGAGAGAGAAAGCAAGAGAGAGAGAGAAAGAGGGGGGAAGGAGGGTGAGGGAAAGACATTGAGGGAGGGAAGGAGGGAGAGAGAAGGAGGGCAAAAAAGAGAGGAAGGAAGGGAGAAACAAAGAGAGATGGAGGGAGAGGGGGAAAGAAAGAGGAAGGAAGGGAGAGAGAGAAAGAGGGAGAGAGAGAAATAGAGCGAAAGGGAGGAAGAGAGATATTTTTTTGTCCAAACTTCCCCCCCCCACCCCCACCGCTCAATGTTCCCCAGGATTTTGTAAATGTGAATAATGTGCCGCAGCTCAAAAAAGGTTTGGAGATACTGCTATAAGTCACCCAGAGTTGCTGGGAATATTATTATTATCCGTGACATAAAACCTGGTATCTGAGGATCCATTTATGTCCATTTGTTTCTGCCTGGCCTCTATCAAATGCTCTCATCTTGCAGTACTGAGGAAGTGTACCACCTGTGTTATGATCCCCACCTTCTGGAATAGCATCCCCATACAGACTGCAATCTCTCTCTTGGGATTCTGGAAAGCTTGTAAGCCTGACTCTTGTCCACAGCCTGGAGTTTCTGGAGTCCTGTTGTATAGTTATGACTGCTTTAGTTTGGGTTGCCAATATGGTTTTGTGTTTTTAACTATTTGTATTATTTTTGTAATCTCTCCAGAGTCTGCTAGGATGAGAAGTCCTGAAGAATATAAACAATACAACAATAATTAAAGCCTATCCCAGCCCTGAAAAGGACTCAATAGGTGAATAAACATGCTAAATCAATTCTAAACAACTGGGTGTCTGAGGAACCCACCACAACAAAACAAGGCTTGGAGACACTGAACTAATCTAATTTAAGGTACCACTAGAATGTATAAAAACAATTGCTAATGAGGATGGGTTTGTACTCATACTTATATGTGAAGAAAGTTTCATACAATTTAACTTACAATTTAAATATTTGATGATTTCTGATATGAAGAAATTAATACTCCAGTCCCCAAAAATCTTTTTTTAATTTATGTATAAAGCACATACAGCAAAGAATAGGAAAGAGCAAAGGGATGCAAAATAGGTGATATTATTCCAAAAGTAAGAATGAAATGCTTTGGGTGATTAGTAGTCTATGGGTCACATGTAAAGACTGAATCTGTTGTATTTCCTCTGGATTAAAAAGAAGAAAATCAGACTGTGAAATAAAATAGTTGTCTTTCATAAGTAGGCATTAAGGTTCATTTTTGCCTTCTATCTTGATATTTCCTACAGGGAAAATTGCATTTATTCAAGCCATGGTTTCTTTTCTAACAGTGCGTCTTTGATGACAAGTAAGGATGTTTGTGAAAGATGTACGCCCTTTAGTTCTTGATCTTTTCTTTAATTTCTTCTGATGTTTGAGTGAAATTCCAAGTTCCTCCATTATGGCATTAAAAGAAAGACACTGATAAAAGATAGGAGAAAAAAAATATTGGTGTTAACAACAGATTTCTACCATGTATTTAATAGAATTTAAACCTAGTTGTAAATATGACAGTCATATCTTGTGCAAATATTTATAAATATAGTGGTGATTAATTTGTTCACTGATATCAATAAAATAACCTCTTCTTAAATACAAACCAACATTTTTTGGTGGGTTGCCGAAAACTTTCATACCTACTAAGTATTTGGTTATCACCTTTATTATTACTGCTTGATGATATATTATTAACTTTTGGACCAGAAAATATAGTCAGTTCATTCTTCAGCCTTCAATAGCTCTTGACTTAGCTATGATTTTTCCATCCTGTGCCCTGTGGTTAATAGATCTCAGAATATATGATAAATAGATAAATAGATAAATAGATAGATAGATAGATAAATAAATAGATAAATAGATAAATAGATAAATAGATAAATAAATAGATAGATAAATAAATAAGCAAGTAAATAAATAAATAAATAATAAATAAAACCAATATAATTTTAAAAAAAACTATAGCTGTACAATCATGAGAAAAACAAAATTAACTAGATCAAGATAAGAGTACTTAAAGCCCAACAACAGCAGTGTAGAAAGGAGGTTTTACTTTCTTCATTTAAATGTGTTGTTTGCAATGCAAGCCAGATTCTTGTTTCTTTGATAAACAAATTAGGAATCAGTTTCAAGTTGCAATGCTCATGTCAGGGTTCCAAATAGCATCCAAATCTAAATCAGAGGCAAAGTTCCAATTTATTAGCAGAGCCATGTTGGCACATCTGGGAGAAAATCGAATCTGAAGTCCCGGGGTTTGTCCACCCAGTTGAAAGTTCAAGTCATTGTCTCCATACCCCAAGTGCCAATCTTCAAGTGGCAACTGCAGATTCCACCCATCTCCTTCTGTGCAGGTACAGGAGTGCGAATACAAAGGATGACATTGACTATCTAGAAAGAATTTGTTATGGCTATATGGTGCTCTTGCAGTTCCCCCTCCAAATTCCTACAGTTAAGAATACATATGAAACTAGGATAAAATGTGGCAGACCAAAGACCCCAATTAAAATGGTTTTGGCCTGACATGCTTCCCCCTCTCCTACAAGAAAAGAAAGAGAATAACATAGGGGATTAATACAGGATCCTTAACCAGCCTCTCCCCCTCATGGAACCTTTTGGTTTTTCTGGGTATTAGTCGTGGAATTGTTTAACTAGATGGTCAGCTTTTACATTCCAACTTTTCACCCAAGTAGCTCCAGACAAAGGGTACTCCTCCCAATAGATTAGATATTGTAATTGACCCAAAATATTCAGGAGTCTAAACTTTTCTTCACTCATAGTGTGTCTCTCCTTGTCTGACTACAGGGGGAGGTGGTGGTTAGGTTTGTGATCTTATATTTGAACCAATCACTGGTTTTAATAAGCTGCAATGAAATACAGAGTGAATTTCCCCCAATATTCTAGGCAATGTAAGCTGCACAGTGACTGGGTTGATAATTTTAACTATCAGAAAAGGACCCCACAAATTTGGCCCTAGCTTTTTGCTGGGAATCTTCAGTGGGAACAAGAAACTTTATCCACCACTCAGAAGGAGGGTTAGAGAGATCGATGCTTGTCTGCTTGCTTCTAATAGGCTTCCGCCGCTTCAGCTAGTGCTTTTTTGATATTTTCCATCTCTTTTTCAGTGTTTCCATCCACTCAGTCAGGGACATAGAAGTAGGGCCCTCTGTAGGTAGCTCAGGCATGGGAATGGATTCCATCCCACTGATAACCTGAAAAAGAGTTACTGCAGTGCTGCAATAAACAGCGTTGTTGTACACCACTTCTGCAAAAGGCAGCACCATTTCTGTAAAAGGCAGATTATGGTAATCTACAAAACAATGTCGCTTGGCGGGACCTAGGGGAAGAGCCTTCTCTGTGAGGGGGCCTGGCCCTCTGGAGCCAGTTCCCCCCAGTGATTTATTTATTTATTTATTAGATTTGTATGCCGCCCCTCTCCGAAGACTCGGGGCGGCTAACAACAATGAAAAGACAATGAAAACAAAACTAATATTAAAAATAATCTAAAAAACCCCAATTTAAAGAACCACTCATACATACAAGCATACCATATATAAATTCTATAAGCCTAGGGGGAAGTGAAATTTCAATTCCCCCATGCCTGACGACAGAGATGGGTTTTAAGGAGCTTGCGAAAGGCAAGGAGGGTGGGGGCAACTCTGATATCTGGGGGGAGCTGGTTCCAGAGTCATACTGCCCCCCCTCCTCACCTTTTATAAGAGTCTTAAGACTCATTTATGTCAGATGTTAGGTTAAGACCCCTGTACAACGAATGATTGTATGGTTGTTGTATGAATGGATATGATTGATTTTAATATAGCTTGGAATTTTAAATAGTTATGCAATTTATAATTTAATTGGATTGATTTTTATTGTAATTGTAATTTACTGTTTTTTATATGTTGTAAGCCACCCCGAATCTTCAGAGAGGGGCGGCATAGAAAGCAAATAAATGAATGAATGAATGAATGAATGAATGAATGAATGAATAAGTAAATAAATACAGATGTATTGTTCAATCATAGCACTCATACATTCTATGGCCCCATTTGTATTTGGAAGAAAAGCTGAGCTGAGTCCTTGTGTGGATCCAATTGCTCTCAGGTAGTGTCTCCAGAACTTAGTGATAAATTATATGCCTTGGTCGGAGATGACTCTTTTTGGGATGCCATGTAGGTGATATATTTGCTTGAGAAACAGTTTGGCTACTTTCCTGGCCGAGAGTCTAAGAATCAGAGTCTTAGGCAAAGTATTCCTCAAAGTTCCAATTTATTAGCAGAGCCATGTTGGCACATCTGGAAGATACCTGAATCTGAAGTCCAGGGTTTCTCCACCCAGTTGAACGTTCAAGCCCTTGTCCCCACGCCCCCAAATCCATCATGTTGACCATTCTTCATCTGCATTTCCCTCTACCAAATTCCCACAGTGAAGAATATGTATTAAACTAGCATAAAGTGTTGCAGGCCAAAGACCCCAAATAAAATGGCTTCAACTCATTTTAAAGAGCAATTTTGAGATATCTTAACAAGAGGAATAGTTGTAAATAATCAAAACCATGTTAACTATAGTGATAGTCTTTAAACCCCTGGTTCCCAGTGTGGGCCCCATGCCCCACAGGGGGGCAATTTCATTTTTAATGGGAGCAATTGGAACCTTGTTTAAACCTAGTTAAAGGCCTTTTAGGCTTCCTCTTCCTGAGTAGTTCACTTTTTGAATAATAAGAATTATATGTCATGGGGTGGGGTGGGGGGACTTAGGATTTTAGACATGCTTAGGGGGAAAAGGTTGGGAACCACTGGTTTAAACTGTGGACTTTAGTTTTCTACACCATTTTTAAAGATTAGAGTTCTGATCAGTTACTATCTTGTAAAAAAAAAAGAATATATTGTAGGAAAGGAACTGAAAAAGTCATAATTAAACTGGCCAGGTGACAAGTTTGTCCATGGCCAATAGATAACTTGTTTTTTTCCTTCTCCCATCTGCTTTATTGAAAATGAGTTTTGTTGTTTCAAAAACACCTGCAGTATGACTGTTTTTGATGACTGGAATAGAAAAAAAATGAAACTTTAGAGCAAGTAGGCAGGTGTGTGTGTGTATGAATAGATGATTCTCATATTTATCTTAAAGAAAACACTTCACTCTGTAGAACTCAACATGCTTTGCATGCAGCAAGTTCCAAATTCAACTTCTAGTAACTGAAAGTAGAATAAATAAACACTCTGGAAAATTGCTGCCTGTCAAGGTAGCAAGCCATTTTTCCACGTTTCTGTTATAAGTTATGTGTAGAAGTCAATGTCTGTGAAAGTAGAAACCTATATGAAGTTTCTTTAAAAAACCCCACATCCTTACTGTTCTTGATAAGTTCAACCTCCCAATAACATTATCACCAAATGTAAAAACCAGAAATCTATTACCATCGTATAGTAAGACAATATTCTTAACGTATAATAAGATAAAAATATAGGGCCCTCAAAATATTCCTAACAGGGGAATGAAAACAACAAGAAAACAACAATCAAGGAAAAACCATCTGTGCCATCTAGATATTCTAATACCTGTGCTTTCTTGGGAAATGAAAATTGTGGCATGATACATCTGAAGACACAAAAGTTGGAAAGGCTGACGTACAATACAGAAATATTCAATAAATGAGTATAATGATATAATGGTCAGACTGACAGGTTACATGTATTCTTCACCCATATTTTTATATATAGAAAATATTTGTAATTTGTAAAAAATATAAAATAAGATTATGACTTAATCATACATCTTCATTTACTTTAATAATGGTTATATTCTGAATAGTTAAGATAAGCATGAAACCAGTGCAGAAACCCATTGTAAAAATTTAGATATCAATTTAGATAGAAGAAAAAATAGCACACAGAGAATAAAAAAATAATTAAATGACTGAATCTGAAAACTAAAACAATCGCAATCATCTTTGGAATGTCATTTCAAATATAAACATATTAACAAATCAAGGGCTTTAATTATAATATGAACTACCTTAAGTTATTACATTCAAATCCACACAAAGAGGAGGATCTAAACAGTTTTATACACCAAGCAAAAGTTGAGCTGATTTTACAAGTTAAGCATCCTATTTACAATGCTGCTGGAATGGGCATGTTTGCTTTTTTGGGAAATGTACTGCAGTTCCCAGCAATTGGCAGGCAATCATTCTGTGAGGCAATGAGGACTCCTGCTGTGCGCCAACCATTTTTTATCACAAGATAAATCCCTTGCACTTTAAAAATAAGTTTAAAATATATATTGTGTCCTTGTGTCCAATCCACTTGTCCTGCCTGTTGTGGTGCCCTGGCTGTACCCAGTCCTCAGTTCCTTCCATGAGACCATGGTCTTGGGAGTTAGGCGAGTGAGCCAAAAATTTCCAGACTATCCACTACAGCACAATTTAACACAGCGCTGCCATTTCTGCTATAATTCTCACTGTGGAAGAATGGGAGTTCCTAGTTTAAAACAAGTGCTACTAAAACATGAGGGAATCTGGGGAAAATGCTACAGTAGACACAAACTATCTGTTGAAGTTCGGTTTGATTTAATGTCAACCTGTTCCAAAAAGTCTTTTTTTCTTAGAATATATTTTTTATTTTGTTCTTTTTAGGTTTTTTTCCCCTTTTTGTTCCAGTTCTATCCATTTTGAAAAAGACATTATAGACAGCAAAAAAACATATACACTGGTCACAACATACTAAATCCTTAGTTGTGCCATCATAAAGTTACTTACCTAACAGCTGTGACTTTTAGATTTTTAAACATAAAGTGCTGAGCTTCTGGCTCAGAGAAGAGAAAACCGTAGGCAAGTACCCAGTTATTGATGCACTCTGGCATTCTGTTGAAGATCTTAGGCATTGAAGTTTGATTCAATAGTTTCCTTGGCTAGATTGTAGAGGGGATGATATCTTAAATTATGTTTGTAAGGCCTTATCAGAAGCCCAGAAACAGTAGGTTTTTGGCCAAATGAACTGAATCAGAATGAAAGAATGGGCTACAGTACACAAATAAAGTACAGTAGTCCCTCGCTATACCGCGCTTCACCTACTGCGGCTTCACTTCATCGCGGGTTTCTGAGGAAGCCGATCGGCAGATTTAAACAGCCCGCCGAACTCGATCGGCAGGTTTTTCAAAAAAAAATATATATCTAAAATTGTAAATACTGTATTTAAATACTGTATCTAAAATAAATACTGTGTGGGAAGGGTTTATAAACACTTAAAACAATGAAAACTTACCAAACAATTACAATATAAATACTTAAATAAGTACTATCAGTCGATAAATTCCCCATCGCGGATTTCACCTATCGCGGCCAGGTCTGGAACGTAACACCAGCGATAGGTGAGGGACTACTGTATGTTATAAGCAGTGATGGGCTACCAAAATTTTTACTACCACACTGTGGGCGTGGCTTATGAAGAATGCCCTGCATTTTCTTTCAACATCTTTCAGTGAAAATTGGGTGTTCTGGGGTGCAGCTCCATTTACACTACCTCACTGCGTTCCACGTCTAGGCAGTAGCTCGCCCCTGGTTGTAAGATTCACCATAGAGTACTTTAGTTATAGGATTAATTCTTAGCTCATCTAGTCTATTTTAATTGTTCCTTATCTTGCAACCAGTGTAATATATTGGATTAGACTACTATGATTCTTCCCTGCATATATCCCTGAGACCATTAACAGCCAATGTTAACCGACTCCTGCAGGCTCTTGTTTGTAAAAGAAAGACCTCATTAACTTACTGATAAAGATATAATGTTTTAAAAACTCGTTTTTATATTCATTCCAAGGGGAAAGTATGATTTTAATTAATTCCATCTGGGAAGTAAAAGGAAGGCAAATTATTCATATCTGAAAAAAGATGAATCATACAAAAATAATCCATAGTAGTTACTGATCCCAATGGAAATACACATGCCAGCAGCAAGGTATGTAACTGTTAACTGCTCTAAGTCATGCAGGGTCAGCACGAATGAGCCTTCCCACTGGAGCAATGGAACAAGATTTGTGAATCTCTCCACATAGTTAAATAAATGATAAGGCCCATGCAGTGTCCTACAGATGAGGATTCTATCTGGTCACTATTGGCTATTTTATATTCAGAGAGTTTCAGAATAGCCACTCTCCCACACACTTGTTCTGCACAGAACTTTTCATTTGAGGAGTGATTTGACATTTCCATGCTGTTGTGGTTAGCTCTGGCACAGCTCCTGCCCCATGTGGGGGAGACATCCACATGCTGCAGGCCTGTTTTGCCCCCCCCCCCGGTGGAATCTGCTGATGAAGGCTCCTCTGACCAAGAAGACATGAGTGACAGGGAGGAGGAGAGTGGGGCAGACAGCTCAGAAGGAGATCAATTATCTAGCTCCTCCTTGGATTCAGAACAAGAGTTAATGATACAGCCACGCATGCGGAGAGCAATGCATAGGCAACAACAACTGAGTGATTATTATCAAAGAAAATGAGGCCACCTGTGGTTGGGTGGGGCTGTGGTAATTAGTGAGTTTGGCCATTGTGGAGGATTATCTGATCATTGTGTTTCGTGACTGCTTTACTGAGTTTGATCTTTTGTGTGCTGATTTTTCCCCGCTTTGAAACTAAACCAGGGCAAAGCGTGTTTCACTTTGTGAAAGAAGAAGGACTGTGAAAACATCACTGGTCTGCTATTCTGGAAAATAAAACAACTTATTGTCATATTGTATTTATAATATTCTACTATAGTATGGACAATGTAAGATATTTATTTACATTTTCTCAAATAGGCTGAAGGATTGTCTGTTTTATTTCTTCTTCCTATGCTGTTTCACATGCTAGGCTTTTATTGGAAACACCAACCCCAAAATCCTTGGGTACATTAAAAGTTATTTTGACCTCAGTGTTTCTCCCCCTTAATGTCAGAATTTCCTCTTAGCTAAACACACCTTTTTTATGGTAACTATACAGTATGGATTGAGGGTTGTTTTCGAATCCCTTGTTCTTCCCGAATTAATTTGCCACAGTCTAACTCTGTAGAGAAGGTAGTTCCAGAGGTGGAGTTAGATGGATGAGTTTGTTTACACTGTTGTCCATAAAAGAAACAAAAGGCCTTGTTGCATGCAGAAAAGAAAAGATGGAAGAAAAAGAAAAAATAAGAATATTAACCAATGTAACAAAATTTTAAAGCAAATGATACCAAAACATATAAAACAATATACTGAAATTTGAAATAATGAATTATGTGAACTGTATCTAATAATATATAACTTCTCTATGATATATTTGCAGATTTTACTGTTTAAAATATGATAATATATTAAAAATTAGGAACTACCTTCATATCTGTCAGCTCTTTTATTAAAATGTGATTGCAGAAAAGAATCTGAATTTTTACTTTCTTATTATTATTTTCTTATTATTATATTCTTATCAGTCCATTTTCTCAGGAATATATATAACTTTGCTTCAATGCTGATCTCTGTCTGTTTTAGATCATTAAGAGGGTACCATTCTTGTATCTCATATAATTTTGTAGCAGCTATTCTTGCTAATCCCAACATGGAAGCATAAAAGTAAGAGATCACAGTAATGATAAGAAGTATTTATATGGGAAAATTTTAGGGCAACCCTAGCCTTTGCATGTTGAGAGTCAGATGTCCTGGCGGTAAGGAAAAAGGGGGATTAAGGGATATTTAATCCTTTACAAACTTTAAGGTAATCAGTTTGCTTCATAACTTCTCCAGCTCAAAAATAATAAAAAGAGGCAAATGGAATTTAGGAATTGCAAAGAGATGCTGCACATTACAATATGTACCCTGCTGTAAATTATGGTGTTTGCTAGCATACACGCGGCTGTTATATGATTAGGGGCTATACTCACACATAAAGTACTAATTCATCTTCATGCAGTTATGCACATAGGGGCCCACATTATCATAGATCACAGCACCCTTTATATTATTTATTTATTATATTATGTAATATATATATATTCCCTGCATTCTTTCTCACACAGTTATTTTTCCATTCCACCATTCCAATGAACAAAGATGTTCAATTTTGCAACCCTCACTGTCCTCACAACAATCACTTGGATAAAATCTTCAGATCAGTCTCCTGGCAGGTCTCTCTTCCAACTTAAGTTACAACTCCAATGTTAAGAGGAAATTGGTCATTGGGAGCATCATTCTTGTGTGTTATCTATTTAAATTATACTTCTGCTTGCACCAGGAGTGGTTTAGAGAGTATGGTGTAGTAAGGATGATGCTTATGTCCTTTTTTTTTTTTACTTATCAGGGTTATTTGTTCAACAGCAAGGCTTGGAATCCTTTGTTGAAATACCACAGTTTCATTTCCTTTCTCTGCCTCACACCGATAATGCCAAAAGATTTAAGCAGTGTAGGCTGAAAAATGCCCCAGTCATATCCTCACTTTGACTCTTGAAAATCTATAACTTCTTTTCAGTTGACCCTTAATTACTATGCAGTATGCTCTCCTGCAGATAAAAAGCATGAACTCTGCATTTCTTTCATTGCACTAGGCAGAAAGGTCTTACCAAGATTAACAGTATTGTTATAATGATGATGAAGCAATGACACATTGACTTTGCTGACAGTTATAGCCTTATAGAAGTGCCCACAGAACTAGCTGGAACCTATCGTATAGGGCTAATCATTGGGAAAAGACTGGTGTTTGGCAGAGTGGCTCATAAAAAGACCCAAGTGGTTCATTATTTGTTATTTCAGTTATCTTCTTAATACAAAAGGTTTTAGGCCAGATCAGCAGAAGGCAGCTCTTCCGAAACTCAATAATAAGGCAAAAGTTTCTTTTATGCGAGGGTACCTCCCAGACTGAACTCAGCTGGACTTACCTGTTCAATGTCACTATTTCTCCTTGATTTGTAAATAAATTCTCCGATAGCTACAAACACAGAAAGAACTAGTCCTGCTGCAAGCACTATGAAAATGCCCCCAATGTTTTCCACACCGAGGGCACTGGCTTCTTTACTGTCCTCCTCTGGGCAGCCATTGCCTCGCCACCACTTTTCCTTCATCATATGCAACTTTCCTTCCTCTTGTAATTGGAGAATGGCAATGGTTATTTTGTCTCTATAAGGAGAGCCTGAAAGAAAAGAAAAAGAGTAAAACAAAATTGAATGTGTGAGCCTATATTGGACCGTGTTAAAAACAGAAACACAGGTGCAATCTTCCTCCACACACATTTTGTTTGTTTGTTTGTTTGTTTTTAATTTAGACTATAAATTCACCCAACTCAACATTGATTCAGGATTGCAAGCAGTAAAATACTTCAGGGTTATAGTATTGAAAAAGTATAGTATTGAATTGCTTCCCTTTAGAATAGTGAAAGTCTTATGTTGGTAGTTCATTTACCAATCTGATTTGTAAGGTAGTTCCAAAGGTTATTTATTTATTTATTTTTATTTATTTATTTATTTTGTCCAATACACAATGAGGTTTTTAGTCAGTATATATCTTTATACACATAGTAAAATACATAATGAAGGTTATAGAGGAGATACTCATAGTAAAATATATCTAAGAAATAATAGAAAAGAAGATAAAGTAATAGAATATATCAATGAAAGAATAGAAGAAGAGATATAGGAATAGAAGAAAGGCATAGGAGATATAGGAGAGCAATAGGACAGGGGATGGAAGGCACTCTAGTGCACCTGTACTCGCCCCTTACTGACCTCTTAGGAATCTGGATAGGCCAACCGTAGATAATCTAAGGGTAAAGTGTTGGGGGTTTGGGGATGACACTATGGAGTCCGGTAATGAGTTCCACGCTTCGACAACTCGGTTACTGAAGTCATATTTTTTACAGTCAAGTTTGGAGCGGTTAATATTAAGTTTAAATCTGTTGTGTGCTCTTGTGTTGTTGTGGTTGAAGCTGAAGTAGTTGCCGACAGGCAGGACGTTGCAGCATATGATCTTGTGGGCAATACTTAGATCTTGTTTAAGGCATTTTAGTTCTAAACTTTCTAGGCCCAGGATTGAAAGTCTAGTCTCATAGGGTATTCTATTTCGAGTGGAGGAGTGAAGGGCTCTTATGCTTTACTATGCAGAAGTAAAGCATAAGATAGCCAGTTAGATATTTCAAAATTTGATCTTTATCTAAGAATCCTACAAAAACAATACTAATTCAAAGAGACTGGTGAAAAAAAACGCGTTCTTACAGATTGTGCATAGAATGGCAAAATCTGGGATGGTGACTTTAAATCAATTACTGTGTAATTATTACCGTAAAGATTTGAATTTGGTCTTTTGTAGTTGACAACAGGGCCAATATTCCAAGCTTAAGCAAGGTTTAATAACTCAGTTTGGGCCAGATGCTTTGGCCACTTCTAAGGCACCTAAGATCCCTGACTGAACACATTCTCAACATACCATTATTAAAAGTTTGAAGATAGTTTTAAAGTGGATAGTACCAGAGTAGATTGAACATGGACCACAGAAATGGAATCTCCACTAATGTCCCATAAATGGTTTTATGTTCTTAAGAAAGTTTAAACAGTACTGATGGAATTTGAGATCAAAACTGTTTAATAAAAATATATATTGTATTAGATTCCCCTAAGAACAGATTCAAAGCAAGAACATCAGATTTTTTTTCTATTGGAGGATTTGACTACTAGCTGAAGAATGGTGAAATAGTACATTACTGAATAAACAGATGCAATATCATGATCTTGACCAAAATACCAGTAAATAAATCATCCCATAGTACCTCCCTGGTTAAGGAGAGGATCGGAGATCATCCACTGGTATTCTGGATGACAGTTTCTCACAAGGCAACTGCAGGACACACATTTTCTGGGGGTTTGGGCACTGGGAGACAAAGAATCGAATCGAATAGAATAGAATTAGAATAGAAATCTTTATTGGCCAAGTGTGATTGGACACACAAGGAATTTGTCTTTGGTGCATATGCTCTCAGTGTACATAAAAGAAAATATACATTTGTCAAGAATCGTGAGGAACAACACTTAATGATTGTCATAGGGGTCAAATAAGCAACCAGGAAACAATATTAATATAAATGGTAAGGATACAAGCAACAAGTTATAGCCATACAGTCATAAGTGGGAGTGTCCTTAAGTTAGCTCACTTTCTAATCACGTTTGGAAATTACATGTAACTATTTTAAAGCTAGTAGAGATCTTTAAAGTGATAATTCTGGTAAGTTTACCTTATCTAGAACAAAAGAAAAATTGTAAGTTTAAAAATTTAAAGTACAGGTATTTGAATTAAATGACAAAAAGCTATGTAAGTCTAAGAAAGTTATTTAAAAAATTAAGCAATCAGATGAATTTGGAATTTTAGGATGTTTGCTAAAAGATTTTAGCAATAATTATTTTGAATTATAATTATATAAATAAATAACACCTTTATGGGAATTAAAACATTTATTCTATTTTAAGTAAAAACAGAAGTTTGAGATAAAGCCAAATTTGAGATTTTATGATTTCATACTTTGGACACTGGAAGGGACTTAGTATTTTCTTTTTTCCTCTTCCTTTCTCCCTTCTTTTATTGTATGTTGTATTGTTTCCTTTCCTTTTTGAATTTAGTTTGTATGGTCTTATATTATTAATACTTAATTTTTTCAATTAAAATATTTTTTAAAAAAACATTATTTCTTGGGGGTACAAAAATATATTGAGAATTGGGATAAGTGATATTATTCAAGATATTGGCATTTGGAAATACGTGATTATCTATCCTTCAAAAGGCATGATTTTCTACTACTGAAAAGGAAGCAATATCGATGTTTGGTATACAGTAGTCCCTCGCTATACCGCGCTTCACCTACTGCGGCTTCACTTCATCGCGGGTTTCTGAGGAAGTCGATCGGCAGATTTAAACAGCCCGCCGAACTCGATTGGCAGGTTTTTTTTTTTTAAAATCTAAAATTGTAAATACTGTATTTAAATACTGTATCTAAAATAAATACTGTGTGGGAAGGGTTTATAAACACTTAAAACAATGAAAACTTACCAAACAATTACAATATAAATACTTAAATAAGTACTAGCAGTCGATAAATTCCCCATCGCGGATTTCACCTATCGCGGCCAGGTCTGGAACGTAACACCAGCGATAGGTGAGGGACTACTGTATGTAGATTCTATGATATTTTATAATAATATTTTCATTGTAATATTATATGCTACATCTTGTAAACCAGTGGCTGCAAGTTAAGTATAAAATTTTCTTTTTCTTTTTTACAGTTTTCTTTTCTTTTTTAAAATCATTTTTAGCTTTATGGTTTATTTAGTTTAACATTGTTACTGTTGTGTACCTTGATACTTTGCTTGTCTTTTATACTTTCTTAAAATAAAGAAAAAAAAATGAAAATTAAAAATATTGTTTAAAAAATATTATCTTTAATTATTTTAAAGAATCAGAGATTAAAAATAGCAGCAATGATGATGCTTTAAATTCTTAGGATTAAATTGATTAAAACAAACCAGGAGGTAGCATAATACTGTGTGTGAACTATCTGCATTTATTCATAGGACATAATATAATTTTTCCTAAAACTGCCAACTTCTTGTTGACGTCATGTTAAATAGAATATGCTTTATATTACAAAGCATTATGAAGTACAGTAGTACCTCTAGATATGAGTTTAATTCATTCCAGAAGGGAGCTTGTATGTCCAACAACTCGTATCTGGAACAAATGGCTTTAGACTTTGTTTTTCCCCTCTGAGATAACCAGAAGCAAGGATTCTTGCGCCACCTAGTGGACGCTGGGCTCGTATCCTGAATTTGAGCTTGGGTCTCGAAAAGAAATTTCTCTCCCCTCGTGGCTCGTATCTTGGAATACTCGCATGTGGAGCAGCTCGTATCTAGAGGTACTACTGTATTTCAAAGTTCTACCAATAATTGTATGTATCACATTTCTTACCAATGGGAGTTCCTACGCCATAACCTTTTGAATCGATGAGTCCCCCAATCTGGGTGAGATTGCAGTTTCTCTGTGTGACATATTCTATGCTGGTTGATTCCATCAGCAGAGCATAATCAGTAGTGAGCACCCGCTGGATGCCTATATCATTGTTCTTCACCAGAGCTGTCAGTTGCCTGCTGCTCATAAATGCCCACATTTTCTCATATGTTGATATTTTGGATTTCTAAGGAAAGAAATTATAAGCAGTAGAAATCATTAACCCTCATGCATGTTCATTGCTAAGCATTCCAAGATGAAACTATCCTTGATTTGGACCTCAGGAAAAAGAAGAACCCTGTTGTTTTGAAATGATTTCTGATAAATTTAGCTCTGTGGACAGCATCTTTACATACAAATAATTTGTTCGTGTGGATTCTAATGTCCTTTTTGGGATGTCCATTTTAGAGTGCATTGCATATCAGAATAGTGGTTCCACTGCTTGACTATGGTATATTGTTTTATCTTTAAATTTAAGTCTGTGTATTTTACAGATTGTTGTTAATGTTTTTTTTTTAAAAAAGATATAAAATATATGTGGGAATCAGATAGGTAACTAGAGTTTCATAGAGCGAATTTGGGAGTTATGTCAACAACAAACTTCATCCAAGGAGATAATAATGTTTCTTTCTTTGCTGTGTCACATCAAGTGTCTGGTAGTTAAGTTCAAGCCTAACAAAAGGAAGAAAAAAGAAAGAAAGAAAGAAAGAAGGAAGGAAAGAAAGAAAGAGAGAGAGAAAGGAAGGAAGGAAGGAAGAAACAAAAGAATGAAAGAGGGAGGGAGGGGAAAGGGAAGGAGGGAGGGAGGAAATTGAAATGTGGATTGAAAATAATGAAAGATACCATATTTTTGGAGTATAAGATGCACAGATACACCTTAGTTTGGGGGGAGGAAGATAGGGAGGAAAATAATCTGCATACCAGGTATTCATCTATCTAGTCCTTGGTCTGGTCAGCTTCAGCACATTAGTTGGCTGGTTTTGAGCATGCGAGCTTACTTTTTATCCCCTTGTTGGAGATAAAAAACAGTTTCTAAAACATTTAACTTCTCACTCTCTTCAGAGAGAGAAACAATGAGAAAAGCAAGCAAAGGGAAGGTCATTTTGCTAGCAAAGACACAGAATATCACTTCACTTATTAGCACCTGGTTAGGGCTGAAAAAAAAGTGGAAGGTTGCTTGCTAGCAAAGGATGGAAGATTGTTTCACTGTTAGCACCTGGTTAGGGCTGAAAAAAGGCTCAGCTGATTGTCAGAGGGAGCAGCAATGAAAAAAGCAGGCAAAGGGAAGGTCATTTTGCTAGCAAAGCCACAGAAGATCACTTCACTTATTAGCACCTTGTTAGGGCTGAATAAAAAGTGGCAGGTTGCTTGCTAGCAAAGGATGGAAGATTGTTTCACTGTTAGCACCTGGTTAGGGCTGAAAAAAGGCTCAGCTGATTGTCAGAGGGAGCATCAATGAAAAAAGCAGGCAAAGGGAAGATTGCTTAGCCAGCAAAGCATGAAAGATCATGTTAGCACCTTGTTAGTGCTGAAAAAAGCTTAGTAAAAGCTACATTCAGAGTATAAGACAGAGTATCAGCCTCTTTGGGGGAGGGGAGGTGCATCTTATACTCAGAAAATTATAGTAATCTTTTTCTTTCATTGCTAGAAATCAACCTTGATGCTAGTTAGTCAAGCATGGGAAAATGTGTGTTCCTTTCTACATTAAACATTGTTCAAACATTTAATAAAAGTGAACTGAGAAGGATACATAGGAAAAGCCTTTAGGATAATATCAACATTCCTATGTTGATGCCTATATTTCAAGTTAGTTCCATTTTTACAGCGTATTATGTGAGGAAATATTCCCAACTGTTCACATTATCTTTAAATCAGTGGTGAAATATATTTTAAAACTACTGGTTCTGTGGGTGTGGCTTGGTGGGCGTGGCTTGGTGGGCATGGCAGGGGAAGGATACTGCTAAATCCCCATTCCCTCCCCACTCCCTGGAAAAGGATATTGCAAATTCTCTATTCCTACACGACTCTGGGGCCAGCTAGAGGTGGTATTTGCTGGTTCTCCAAACTACTCAAAATTTCCACTACTAGTTCTCCAGAACCTGTCAGAACCTGTTCGATTTTACCCCTGCCTTAAATCACTTATTAATAGAAATAGCTATTTTGAACTGAAATCTTTTTATAAAGAATGCAAGATCCCAATGCAGAGAGTTGGTACTGGAATGATCAACGTTTACATGTATCTTTAAATTATCACTTAATTGTAGAGTTTACTGTACTTTAACTTTTATTATGGTATATAATTGTTAATTTTGACTTAAATATCAAGTGCCTTTTATACAAGCAGAATATTATAATAAGCATGTCTGTCACCATATTACTACCATAAATCAACAAAGTACACATACTCAGAGAACAACATACAGTGAGCATTTTGATAATTAAATGATAAATAATAATAAGGTAAGAATTGAGTCTTTATCCTGAACAGCATTGCTGATAAATAAATAATAGGAACAAAAAATGACAGAGAGACAATCTGTTTCTCAATAAAGCACAATATGGATTATATGGATATGTTAAATGCTAGAAATCTACTAGTAGTCATTCATATTATGGATTCCTTTCTTTATTATTATTGTATTCTGTATCTATGCCTGGACTGTTTACAAGCTCCCCAAATCTCTTCAAAGTTCAACACAGTCTTTTCTTATTTCCAATTTAATGATCTTTGCTTGCAGTCTAAAACTAAAAACTTAGCACACTTAGAGTCCCTAGGGAGTTGGGTGGCATAAAAATTGAATAAATAAAATAAACTTTATTTTACGCAAGGTAATGATAACATATGAATAGTTCACAAAGAGGAAGCCTGTAAATACCTGTTTTTGGCCAGAAATTTTATGATCATGATAATCAATGTATTCAGATTTTAATCTGTTTTTTTTCCTATAAGGTCAATCCATCTTATTTAATTCCATGTTTAAACAAAACACTGCTTTTCCCAAAGATTTTACCCAGTCTTTTCTCCCTGTCTACATAGACAAATCACAATGCACTGGCTGACTGCAGTCTTTCAAAGTTCAACACAGTCTTTTCTTTTCCAATTTAATGATATTTGCTTGCAGTCTAAAACTAAAACCATACTAAATAGAATATTAAATGCATATAGTGCACACTTTAATAGCATTATTTGTTAATAATGACCTACGCTAGGGTCCTCTTTGTAGACTTCAGTTAAGCATTCAATACCAGCATACCGGACATTCTCTTAACCAAACTAAATCAGCTAGTGGTACCTGAACACACTTGTAAGTGGATCACAAGCTTCCTAACAGACAGGAAGCAGCAGGTGAAGCTAGAAAAAAATCACATCAGATACATGTACAATTAGCACAGGTCCCCCCCCCCGAAGGCTTTGTACTCTTACCACTTCTCTTCTCTCTATACACTAATGACTGCATCTCAAACGATCCATCTGTTAAACTACTGAAGTTTGCAGATGATACACAGTGATCGGACTCATCCGAGACAATGATGAATCTGCATACAGACGGGAAGTTGAACAACTATCCCTGTGGTGTGACCAGAAAAATCTAGAACTGAACACACGCAAAACCTAGAAATGGTGGTAGACTTTAGGAAAAACCCTTCCACCCTTCCATCTCTCACAATACTAGACAACACAGTATCAACAGTAGAGACCTTCAAATTTCTAGGTTCTATCATATCTCAAGACCTAAAAAGGTCACCTAAAATAAAAAACATCATCAAAAAAGCACAACAAAGAATGTTCTTTCTGCGCCAACTCAGGAAGCTCAAACTGCCCAAGGAGCTGCTGATACAGTTCTACAGAGGAATCATTGAGTCTGTCATCTGCACCTCTATAACTGTCTGGTTTGGTGCTGCAACCCAACAGCACCGACACAGACTTCAGAGGATAATCAGAACTGCAGAAAAAACAATTGCTGCCAACCTGCCTTCCATTGAGGACCTGTATACTGCCCGAGTCAAAAAGAGGGCGGGGAAAATATTTACTGATCCCTCGCATCCTGGACATAAACGGTTTCAACTCCTACCCTCTAAACGTCACTACAGAGCACTGCACACCAAGACAACAAGACACAAGAACAGTTTTTCCTGAGCGCCATCACTCTGCTAAACAAATAATTCCCTCAACACTGTCAGACTTTTTACTAAATCTGCACTTCTATTCTACTAGTTTTTCTCATCATTCCTATCATCCTTTTCCTCCCACTTAGGACTGTATGACTACAATTTGTTGCTTGTATCCTAAGATTTTTATTAATATTGATTGTTTCTTCATTGCTTATTTGACCCCTATGACAATCATTAAGTATTGTACCACATAATGCTTGACAAATGTATATTTTTCTTTTATGTACGCTGAGAGCATACGCACCAAGACAAATTCCTTGTGTGTCCAATCACACTTGGCCAATAAAATTCTATTCTATTCTATTCTATTCTGTTCTGTTCTGTTCCGTTCTATTCCGTTCCATTCCATTCCATTCTATTCTATTCTAATGGGATTGTGAGAAGCATGATCTTAAGTGAGACTTTTATTTTTGTAAGAAAGATAATTTTCTACTTAATATAAAAATACAAAACATATGCACCTTCCAAATTTTAGGTCCAGGTCCTGAGAAATGTAAATATAGAAAAAACTCCTAGTGACACTGCATATTTCTAAGTGTATTTAATATTGTGAAAACCCAGAAACATTAAAATCAACTGAGATAATAAATTTAAAAAACTGTAGGCTAAACATAAATTAAATGTAACATCATATTGATATGTATTTTTAGAAGACAACTTATTTAACCTGTGCTGGGCTTCCCCCACCCCAAACTATGGCTTAAATCCCAAATTGATATCGGCCATGCCTATTTACAGGGGGGCAAAGGAAAGAGTTGGAATTTTCCTTGAAGGCTGAGCAACATAATTTTGCGTAAACACCTATATTCAGAAGGATCCAATAATCAGAAAATCAATGAGTATATCCAGTTTTAACTTACTTGAATAATTTATTCCCGTTGTCCAAATGTATATAATATATACATATAATACATTATTAATATATCGTATTATAATATATAATACTATATTAAAAAATCTTAACATTTTATCAACAAAAAGGTTTTCATAGCATCTTACCTTGAAAAATGTCATGGTTGATCCATCTCTAACAGCTCCATATTCTATCCTAGTTTGTTTTGCTAAATCATCTGCTGAATCAATAGGGGACTCCATCCTCTCAACCGTTAAGAAGGCAGCCAAATTAGCCGTGTAGGATGATATTATAATTAAGGTAAAAAACCACCATATTCCTCCTACTATTCTGGTGGAAAGAGCTTTTGGCATCAGCTCTGATCCTGCGTGACACCATCAAAACAATTGTATTACAATAGGATGAAAAGAAATGTTAAGATCATACTATGGAATGTTACTTTCAGAAACAATAATGATTTGATGCTATAATTTAGATGTATAATATGAATGTATTGCTAGATGACAAACAAATAGATGTCTATGGATCAGAACTGCCATTTATTTATTTTCTTTAATGATTAACATGTCCCTTAATTGCTTTTTGAAGTAAAACAGCTGAAGTATGATGTTGGATATTCTTAGTTGGAAGTAGGTTTTATTGATATTGCTGTAATAAATAGGACCAGAATCACAATGAAAGAACTTTCAATATTATGCCCTATAATATAAGGATATATTACTTTTTCTTTATTGAATGACTCAAAATGTATGAAAAATTAGGCAACATTAAATATAGCAAGGTCAAGAAAGTAAATGGATAATGGCATATTAATAAAGCACTTTTCTCCCTCACCCTGGGCTATATTGACAATAATTATAAATATATTGCTCCTCCAACACCATAATATCAAGTGAGAAATTCTTCTGAAGATACATTTGCGGAGAACCTTGTCATTTGTTTATTCTCAGAAAACAGAAGATTTTCAATAAATGTTCTGTTTATTATAACTAATGAGTTCCTTAGGTGTTGTGGTTAGCTCTGGCCCAGCTCCTGCCCCAAGGACTGTGGATGTGGGGGAGACATCCACATGCTGCAGGCCTGTTTTGCCCCCGGTGGAATCTGATGATGAAGGCTCCTCTGACCAAGAAGACATGAGTGACAGGGAGGAGGAGAGTGTGGCAGACAGCTCAGAAGGAGATCAATTATCTAGCTCCTCCTTGGATTCAGAACAAGAGTTAATGATACAGCCACGCATGCGGAGAGCGATGCATAGGCAACAACAACAGAGATGATTATCAAAGAAAATGAGGGTACCTGTGGTTGGGTGGGGCTGTGGTAATTAGTGAGGCTGCTATAAACAGCAGCCTGTGGGTTTGGCCATTGTGGAGGATTATCTGATCACTATGTTTCATGACTGCTTTACTGACTTTGACTTTTTGTGTGCTGATTTTTCCCTGCTTTGAAACTAAACCAGAGCAAAGTGTGTTTCACTTTGTGAAAGAAGGACTTTGAATTGTCTCACAGCTGCAAGCTAAGTATCACAGAACTGATAAGGGACTTATATAAATTACCAGTTTGTTTGGAGACGAGTGCTCTTTGCTATACCAAAAGAGGGCTTAGTTTAAGTGAATTTTCATTATAAAGAACATTGTTTTGAATTTTCAAATGTGTGTGTCTGAAATTTGTACCTGTGAATTTTTGGGAGGATTCTACCAGAGAGCCCGACAGAACATCAGGTATCTCCAAAAATATTCTGGTGCAATTGTCCTTTGACCTTGTCTATTTTGTTATAAGTGAATACTATCTTAATATTACTGCAGTCTAGGATTATGCAAAATGATCTGAACTCAAGACACCCTGCCCCAAGCCTGAAATATTGTTTTAGGTGCAGGCTTCTGATTCAAGCATGAAATGGGGAGTTTGTATCATTTCTTTTGAATTCAAAAATTTTAATTGGAAATTAGGATTTCAATACACATTTTTCCGATTTTTGTCTTAAAAATTGGATATTAGACAAGAGTATAAGGAACTTAATTTGGTGAAGCTGTTATTGCTACCCTTAAATAGTCTTTAAATTTTCCTTTATTTGTTTTTATTTGAAAACTACCCTGCATCATATAACATAGATAAAACAACACCATTCAAGACCACCTGGAGTTTTGAGCTGAATATGGGGGTTGATTTCTGATCTGTCAATAAAGAATTGCAGAAAAATCCGAGCAACCCTTATATAAAGTAGATTTTAAAATCCTTTTATTGCATTTCTAGTGATGCTTAAAAAAGCACCAGCAATTAAACTTCCTCCTGTTCACAACACCTCAGCAGGTAGTCAAACTCTTTACACACAGACTACCATGCAAGTATATTAACTGATCTGATTTGTTTACCAAACCTTTCTGGCACTGAGGAGCTATACTTTCTAAAACAAGTATGCGGAAGGCAAAAGCATAATTTATGGCCTTGGAAAATATCTTTATTTGTAAACTGAATATGGTATTTCCAAATTAAATATTTCAGATAAAATCTTATGTTATGTATGGTTTAAGGCTGCAAATTGTATTGATCTAAGACAGTCAACAGAACTTAGCTCTGTCAATATTACTGTAATAATGAGAGGGGCGGCATACAAATCTAATAAATAAATAAATAAATAAAATAAATAGGTGTAATAACAGCTATTGAATAATAATTCAACAGCTCATTGTGTTATAGCATTACAATTTGTCAAAATGATACAATTTCTGTTTGCAAGATAGATAAATTCTGAAATTCTGAAATTCTTTTTTTTTTGGCTAATTTTGAATTCTCTTTGATTTATAAGAAAAGCCGATTGCTGGTGTGAAAAGAAAGAATGCATTTCATTTATTCATCTGCTTGTTGCCAACTATGCAAGGTGTTCTGCCTGGCAGGTATCAGGAATTTATTCATCTATTCTGCATATGCATAGTTGTGGCATGTGCAGAAAATTGCTATGTCTGATTTTTATGGTACATTATGGAATCTTACCTATTATTCTTAACAGGTTCATCATTGATTCTTACAAGACTACATTCATAGTATCACTCTATTGATTAATTTGAACGCCAAATATTGACTCGAGGAAGTACAGTATATTTATTAAAATCTAAGGAGCATTGAATTCAAGGAAGTTATTCCCAGAGAATTGGGATTAGTTATAACATCTTTCTGTCTTAGAATAATCACTGTGGTTATATAGGCTTGTAAGCGGGAGATTTTAACTTGTTCTATTTTCTATATAAATTAATCTCTAATTGTATTGCATGTTCAAAGAAAAAAATTGAGCTGATTTAAAAATCAGGGTATGGTAGGGAAATAAACATTACAGATGAGTGACAATACTTGCTGAAGACTCTCTAATGTCTGTTTTATTTGTTTTGGCAGACATGACAGCCAATCCTGATCCAGACTTTGCTCAATCTCTGTAGAAAAGAGAAAGTCTGATGATCACAACTTATAATTTAATAAACAATGCTTTATGATTCAGCAGCTTTTGTTAACAAAAAAAGAGCATACCAACAGGCGCAGAGGTTAAAGCCATTCATCTCTTGTTCAAACGCTTCATGTTAATGATGCTGCCCTTATAGTCCACACGTACCACAAGTTTGTACATGGAAATATTTGCTGCGCTTTACAAATGTTTGAGTTTAGATTTCCTTTTTAATACTTCTCCAAAAACAAGCAGAGTCTGGTTGGGGCTGACTGTCATGTATCCAAGGTAGTGGTAACTTGCAGACACGACATCCCACAGTTTGTTGTGGATGTTGGTAAACTCCAAAAAAAAGAAAATGATTAAGAACACCAAATTTAAACATAAAGTACTCTAAAGTACACACCTGTCCAGTAGTAAGAAATCTCACATGCTATATTCACCAAATGACAAAAATAACTTACTCTAAGGGATGAAATAAGATTTCCTCACCCTGTGTAACAATATATTTTCGTACGTTTATCTTCCTACATATGCCAAAAAAGCTAGACAAATACAAGAAAAAAAATGGCTTACATTTTTTTCAAGATGATAACAATGTTTTTATACTAGCAACGCTTTTTGAAATGTTGTCTATTCTTATAATTTGCTTAATGTGTCATCAGTATTGAAAGGATTCACAGTAACATAAAGTTTATATAAATGTATATGTCATCTGGAGGCAAAAATGCATTATGTCAAGTCTCCCAGTGAATATTATACAGCATCAAAGGCATCCTATTAATTTCACAGCCAAATGGGCCTTTTGTGCAGTTAGAATCAACTGCAGTTGTGAGCATCAAAGTTTGGATCCATTTAGAAGAGGCAAAGATCTTAAATATCTGCAAGTCTTAATTCTGTTTTGATAAGTTTGACAAGTATTTTCAAATGAAGGGCTCTTTTCAGCTGAGTTCCATGGTCATTCTCCCCAAGTGCATCATTAAATTGTCAGTACATAAACAAATGTCATTATATATTTCCTTCCAAATTAGGCTTTCTGGTTTTTGCTATAGCTACCAATGGTGGAGTTTACCAGCACAGCAGCCCTCCATCAAACTGTGGGATATGTGCAGGAGTGAAAGGTAACCTCTGTACCTTGCTGCATGAGAGCTCCAACTCCAAACCAGAAACTATTAAGTAAAGTAAAATTGTTTTCCACCACATCTGAATCAGGGTTGCATGGGTGGGGGTTATACCACTCGTAGGGTGTAAACCTGTGGTAGTTAACAGAAAGAGTTGGTAAACATCACATAAAAAGTATGCCAAACACTGAACAAAATCCAAAGATTAATGAGAAAAAGGAAAAAAAAAGGAATCAATTAAGGCCATATTCATAAATATGCAATCACAGCATAAGAGATCCAAAGCAAATTTGCAGTGCAAAGCATTTCAGAATACACTTTTTAATAAAAGGACTAATTCCATTGTCTACTCATCTTTGCTTCATAGCCAGGAAGTAAGTCTATGCATCATGTAAAAATTAGGAAAATCACTTTTACAGACAACCTTCCACAATGCACTTTTTAAGACTAAATAATAGTAGACCAAGGAGTCTTCAGAGCTGAAGAAGCTTCTTGGATGAGAAGCAAAACGTCTTCACAGAAAAACCAGAAAGTGCAGTTGCCTCTTGAAAAAACACTTTTGGGACAATCATGATGGATGACTAAGAATCTCTATAGACCAAGGATTGTAACTTGTAAGACACTGGCAAAAGTGAAACCAATTACAATATAGCCAGATATCAGGTCTTGATATCTGGCTATGCCCAGTTACATGTCATCTATTTTCTCTATACAAATTATCTTCTATGTCAGTAATATGTGTCTGTATATTTCTGGAGTAACCTTCCATACAATAATAGTATTTGCAAAGTAACTGTCAGAATTTTTGTGTGTTTGTGTGTGTGTGTGTGTGTGTGTATGTGTGTGTTAGATGTATGAAAACAAACTCACAAATGGATGGGGCCTATTTGCTGCACCTTCATTGTAGCAGATATTTTCCTTATCCTCAACTGGTACAGGTAAGTAAAACCATGCAAGGTTTGATTGAAAATGATCAGAGGCAATTTCAATAGGAAGGCAAGAAATAGCAAACTCTTTAGTATGTGGTTGTACTCTCAGCTGCATTCCATTTATGAATCCACAACATTTATGTGAACTTTTATTGTCAATGTTTTTTTTAAAAAACTAACAAATAGAACTCAGAAGTACATTTTGTTCCATTTACGTCTTCCTTTAATTTATATTTCTTTTCTTATCACTGGAAATTATACAATCACATTCAAATCATTTACCAGGAAAAAACCTCACGGAATGATTTTTTCACTCTATTCAATTTAGCGTAATTATTCAGAACAATTTTAACTTTATAAAATATTTTATACCATTTCTACAGTATAGAAATGGGGGAGATGTATGAATTAGGATTCTCATCATGCAGGCTTTTTATCATTTAATTACTGGAGTTCTTCAAACTTGGCTGTTGGGAAGAATGAATCATGCCAGATGGTACAATTCCCACTATCACTCATAATTGACCTGACTTATTGAATTCTTGTAGAAATATCCAAGGAATCCCCATACTTTCCCTAGTTTCTTGAGATCCATTTGCCTGCAACCAATCATGTAAATAAGGTTATATTTGTCAAGATCAACACTTAAGCTGCAGTATTACTTCTGTCACATGATCCATTAGCTAATCCAATTCCACCAGTTCATTTTTAAAAATATATACAGTATTAGTCATTCAAATCTTTAAAATAGCTCACAATAAGACTGAGCAATTCTACATTGTCACATGTGCATTAATTTCTTATTAATACCAGGAGTTTTTAACAAACAATTACTAAGGACACAGACCTTAGATTAACAAGACTTCTTGGAATAAGAATGATAAATGTCTATGGCATTAATATTTTGTTTTAATTTTTAGAATTGTAATGCAAAATTATTTTAAAATCAGCCAAATTATTTTAAATTCTTTACCTATAGATGATTGCAGATGGATAATTTCACAGTTGTAGGACATATTTTCATTATTATAAATATGGCCTTAATTGACAATACCATGCCAATACAATAGCTACTTAACTATATAAGCTTTGCATATATACATTCTTGTTATAAGCATTCTTGTTACTGAGCATTGTGTTAGATACGAAGCAATGAACATAGACAATAATGAAGGTACTGATTGAAACAGTTTGTAGTTTAGGATGCTGTTAGTTAAATAATATAATCATTAGTATAATAGCTAATTAAAAAAATCAAGGCGAGATGGCTATTCAAGAAAATAACTCACATGCATTATATGAAAGATACCATTTAAAAATACTCCATCAAGCTCTTGAATTTGAAATTCTAAATTAAAATAAACATTTTAATTAACAACACAGGGTCTAATTATGGTAACAACAGGACTGTGCCAGCATTGAGGAAGAATATGCTTCAACTTAAAAGGCAATATTAATATTTTTTAAATTTATCTGCTCTCATTTACAATGTTATGTGCTTAGGTTTCCATGTATAATAAATAAATAGCACTACAGGCAATACAGTGATCCCTCGATTATCGCGAGGGTTCCGTTCCAAGACCCCTCGCGATAATCGATTTTTCGCGATGTAGGGTTGCGGAAGTAAAAACACCATCTGCGCATGTGCGCCCTTTTTTTCATGGCCGTGCATGCGCAGATGGTGGAGTTTGCATGGGTGGCGGGGAAGACCCAGGGAAGGTTCCTTCGGCCGCCCAGCAGCTGATCTGCTCGGTAGCGCAGCAGCAGCGAGCAGACGAAGATCGGGGTTTCCCCGCCGCCCACGCAAAGGGGAAACCCCGATTCGGCTCCTCGCTGCTGCTGCGCTACCGAGCAGATCAGCTGCTGGGCGGCCGAAGGAACCTTCCCTGGGTCTTCCTCGCTGATGCCCCCGCTCGCCCGCCCGCCCGCCGCCCGCCGCCTGCCAGCAAGAGGGGGAGAGATAGAGAAAGAGAGAGAAGGAAAGAAAGAGATGAGAGAGGGAGGAAGAGAGTGTGAGAGAGGAAGAAGCAAGATAGAGAAAGAGAGAGAGAAAGAAAGATGAGAAAGGAAGGAAGAGAGTGACGTCATCGGGTGGGGAAAATCGCGATATAGCGTTTCGCGAAGAACGAGATCGCGAAAATCGAGGGATCACTGTATTTGGACTGGATACATATGTTTTGGGACAGAAGACAATGGATGGAGAAAATAACTAGTGGCACTATACGTAACAATACCTGGGAAAGAAAATTTCATCATAACAAAATCCCGAAACTGAAAGTGAGCCCAACTCTTCTGTAGAACATAGGACTATAAGATAAAATATATAATCTCTACCAACCAAATTAGTGTACTCATAATGCATACACAGGAAGTCCTCGATTTACAGCAAGTTCATTTAATGATAATTCAAAGGTACAATGGCATTGAAAAAAAGGGACATGGTTGTTTTTCAGACTTATGACTGTTGCTGCATTCCACATGGTCAGTTCCACTTGCAACTGACTCACTTTTATGACGGTTGCAATGTCCCAAGGTCATAATGATCACATTTTGTTACCTTCTGACCAGCAAAGTCAATGGGGAAGCCAGATTCACATAACAGCCAGAAATCAACAACTACAATGATTCACTTAACAACTGTTCTGCAACCCAACAAGACTGACACAGACTTCATAGGATAATCAGAACTGCACAAAAAAAACAATTGCTGCCAACCTGCCTTCCACTGAGGACCTGTATACTGTATGAATTAAAAAGAGGGCTGTGAAAAATGAGAGGCCAGGCGAAATAACGCCTGGACGAAAATTGCCAATGGCGGGAAGCAACTCGGCTCCCCCCATCAGCTGTGGGGCGTTCCCCGCGTTAGCGCGGGAACGCCCCAGAGCAATCAGCGGCCGCTCGGGCATTCTGGGAAAGCCGAGGGGGCGGGGCGTGTGCCCTTTATCAGGGTCTGCTTGCCCCCCCGGCTTCTCTTGCCCCCCGAGCTCGCCGCAGAACGGAGCTCGCCTCCTCCGTTGGATCCTCGCCTTCTTCATTGCCTGCAGCGCACAAGACGGCGCCTACAGGAGCTTCGGAAATCCACCTTTTCCCGCCCGGTTTGCTTGCTTGGGGAAAGGGGGGAGGTGGTCAGATGGCCGCGAGCCGGCGGCCTCAACAGGCTTTGTCGGCTGGCCTACCGGGATTGTGGTTTCTGGGCCCGTGGGCCCGCCCGGGCAAGCGATCAAGGGCTCCGACGGTTCGGCTGGCAACGCGCCGAGCGTTTCAGTGCCGGGCTACCAAGGCTAACGCTGGGGAGTGAGTAGCAGCAACGGGGAGGCCTTTTTCACTTCCCCCACGTGGTTTGTGTTTCTCCGCTGAATTCGGGCGGGCCGCGTGCAGGGCGGCGCTGGCGGGGGGGGGGGTGCCACGTGGTGAGCCACTCCCCCCCCCCTGTTCCCAGCATGGCGCTTCGCGCCTAGCTTTGCTTTCACGGGCGAGGGGGGATAAGTCTGCCTTAAGCATGCTGAGAAGAAATTAAATTAGTGGACTCCATGCACCAAAAAAAAAAAGGAGGACCAAAATATTCTCCTAAGGCTTGATACAGCTGAACGTTCCTGGCGGGCCATGCTCCGGTGAGCGCAGGAGGCTGTAAGACCGGCCCAGGGAGGAATAGTTGGTAAAGTGGCTTTTCGTGAACAGTCTCCGGGGTGCTGGTGTCTTTTAGACCCGGACGGGAAGGATACAGTTTGAGTTTAAAACCTGTGCATTTAATTGGCATACTATTCGGTTCAAAGCGATGTAAATTATTTCAATTTAGTTGTTGTGCTTAAAATGAATTAATTTATAGGATTTAATTTATTTAGGCTAATATGCTTGAGTAGTTTGATCAATAAATGGCAGAGTTAAACTTTTCAATCTATGCAAGTTTAAAATGGTGGAATTGTAACGTTTTACCTTTTTAAGTTAAGTATACTTGAGGTACCTAGGATAAAAATAGGCAATTAAAAACAATTTAATTTACTTAAGAGGATAAACTTGAATTGTTTGAGCATAGAAGGAATGAATCAAAACGATTTGATTTATTTAAGTCAGTATGTTGAAGGGGTTTAGCATAAACTGATTGGTAAAATGATTTATTTATTATGTCAGTATGGTGAAATTGATTGAGCTCGAATTGAATTATTAAAATAATTTAATGGATTTAAGTCAATAGACTTGAATTGATTGAACTTAAAATGAATGAATCAAAATGATCTAGTTTAATTTAAGCTAGTATACTTGAATGAATTGATCCTAAGAGGAATGAATTAAACGAGTTAATTTATTGAAACGATTATATGGGAATTGATTGAACATAAAGTGATTTGTTAAAAAATAAAATAAAAAATGATTTAGGTTATTAAGCCAGTATATGGGAATGGATTGTGCTTAATGAATTATCAAAATGGTTTAATTTATCAAGTTAGTATATTTGAATTGAGTGAGCTTAAAATGAATTAATTTGAAATTAAACTGATTTACTGGGGGGCACAACACATGGGTTGTGATATTACAGCGGGGGTGGTGAGGCAACACCCCCCCTCTGCCCCCCCCCCAATTCCACAGGGCAATGTGAGCATCCCTTTAAGGCAATTTTTAGCGTGCACAAATTTGGAGAAATAAGGCTCTTGTACGCCAATTAAATATTGGGGTAGGCCAAACAAGCCACTAGGTTATGATTATTGGTTAGAAAGGGATATATAATTGAGCCATAATGTGGTCGACATAGAAATGGTATGGGGATTAAAATTTCATATTCGGAAATGCTTTTCAGCAGCCCGGTCGCACTACCATTTGATAACAGTTCTTTCATACCCAGTGGATGATGGCCCTCCTAGGGCATTTTCTCACAAGAGAGACAATAACAATCAGGGATAGTAGCCATGAAACCAGGTTAGGTGGTGTTTGAGCAACTGGATCTATGGAAAGAATGCTTTGTCAGTGAGAATGGCTTGTAGTGATCAAAAGACTGTAACATTACTATAGACCTTGCCCCCTTTTGTTCATCATAAGGACGTAAGGATCTCCTACCGAGAGCACTGTGCAGAAATATATCTTGGCCTTTCTTTGAAGCACTGTGGAATAGGGACCTAAGAAGCTGTTTGGCAGACAGGTCTGGCATGTTTCTTTACCACATTGAAAATAGCAATTAGGTTATTGGGCGGTAAGTAAATATAGCCTCAGGCTGCTCCCTTACCCTCAATTTAAAATAAATAAATAAATAATTGCTCTCACGCTTTAATAAGGGTTGACAGTGTTAATATAAACTGTTATGGCAGGTGGAACATAGTGAGCTATGATCTACACCTTACATAGTAAAATTTGCAGTACATCACTAGTTGAGTGGCAGGTGGAACATAGTGAGCTATGATCTACACCTTACATAGTAAAATTTGCTTATTAAAGCTCTTGTTGAGAATATACTGTATACATGTTATCAGGCCGGAGGTTTACTTTGGTATGTTTTCCTCTTCGCTTTCAAGTGGCTTAATGGCAATCCTCCTGGTCAAATATGCCCCCCCCCCTTTTTTCCTGAGGAATTATCTTTGTTAATTTTATGGCCATACTCAACTAGTGATGTACTGCACTAAGGAATTACTTGGTAACAAGGATTTTTATGTGCTTGCTCCTGGGTATTTTATTATTATTATTATTATTATTACTACTACTATTATTATTATTATTTTCATGATGTGCCGGATCCTGGAGCAGTTGCGCATGGAAGTCATTATGTCTCCATGAATGGTGCTACTATTATTCTGAATTTTGCCACATTGCCAAATGTAAAGTTATTGTACTGAAGTCTATAACAGTACAGGTGCAGTTGGTAGCAGGCCTTTTTCTGTACCAACAAAACTGAAAGATACCATTAATACCATAACTACAACCTGCGGATCCCCATGTCATTACCATGCCGAAAGTTGGAAATCTCCTAATTTCTGGTTAATCCCCTCAGGAGTAAGACAAGGAGGAACCGGATTGTGGGGGCAATAGCCTGGCTCTGTTTGAAAAGTGCTATTGCTGACATGTGGCGAGCCGCCATGAGTCTAAGGAGAAGGGCGGCATAAAAATCAAATAAATAAATAAATTAGTCAGTTATCTCAGCCCCTTTAGTTTGTTCATAAGGAATGGTGTAGTCACTTACTGGAATGGGGGGCTTGCAAGAACGCTAAGCATTGAGGTCATCTGAATCAAATTCACGCTTGAGTTGATTTTAGCTTAATATGAGTTATTAAGCATTATATTAATTGTTTTAGAGAATAATAATTTAGAAAATGTTATTATCATAAACAATATTGAAGTCGTGGTGTCAGCATGGTACCATTGATATTATGGTTATATTGATTAAGTCATGTTGGTAAAGCTAATCCATGCGCTAACGGTAAAGAAAGCATTGGCATGGGCCTTTGATTATCTTCATAAATTTCTTGCAATTATTCTAACTCCCTGGGTGAGCAGGCAGGGCCACGGAGCATATTGGCTAATCTCCCTGGCATTTTAATGCTGGAGGAAGAGTATTATGATTGCCTGAGAGGAATACAGGAACATGGGTCTGCGACTATGGTGTACAGCTGGCCCATCGGTAGAGGGAAGCGAGACAGCAACAGGAGGCCCAGTCCGTTAACAGGGAGTATGTGTGCATGGGCAGGCGGTTGGCAGCCACACAGCATAGGCTGGGGCGCAGGGTACCCAGAATTGGTGGACGGCGCCATCGCTCAAGCAAAGGAGTGCAGGTTGGACCACATGGTTACATGCCATCATGTAGGGGCAACAGGTGGGCTTAGCTCTCCTAAAAAAAAAAAAAGACCTTGGTGTCAAACTACTTGAGGATAGGGGGAATGATCAAGAGATGGTCCAAGGAAAGGACTCAGATTGGGGAGAAATTAGTAAGCCACTATACATTGCCCAGTTTCAGGGGCAGCGGTCATTGGATGAGACCCAGATCCTCACCCAACGAGGCGAGGCTGTTTCACACGACAGCCATAAAAATGGCCTTTGGGACATGGTAGGTCTGCAAGGTGCTGTCATGATCGCATAGTAGTGGATCATGCAAGGTTCCCCGGGCCTGCAAACTGATGTTAAATGGGGGCTACGGCAGCCGCGTTGGTTACGCACGGTGGCTGACCAGTAACGCAGATGGGGGATTGATCACTGGCCGGGTATATCAAGCAAGGATATATGCCGGGGTATGATGGACTCACTGCAAGTAAAACAATGAAGCCAGGGAATGGTCCCCCTTTTTACCACAAGACAGGCCTCCACTGAATAAATAACAGTTAAGGGCCGATATCGGGTGGTATTTCCTCAACAATACTGAATGCAGGTTTCAACAAGTTCTCAGCAAAGTAATGAATCCGGTGGCAGATGGAAGTCAGTGGCTTTCATGAAGTAGATTCAGAGCACCTGAGTACAAGCGCTTTTGGGATCGGGTGGCTAACACTGTCTTTGTATCCTTATTGTTTCTCTAGGTCCTGGCCCTGCTCCACTTTATTACGTGCGAAGTGCGAAGGAGCTGCCCTTCCGTTGCCCACAGTAGCGAACTGCGGCCACAGCGTGGCTTGGTGGCTGAACGTTGAGCTGCAACATTATTTTCAGGAATATGGAGGTTGCTGAGTCGCTGGGGCTTCAGCGAAAGGCTCGAGCTCGGAGGTCTTCGTTGGAGACGGGTCTCTTCCATTGTGAAAAGTCGGGAGCAGTGATGGGCCGGACCCAGATTGTTGGTGTTGCACACGGGTGGCAACGACCTGGTGGTGGTGAAGGACTTGGCCCAGTGGCGTCAAGTCGTGGCAGTCCCCCGGGGCTTGCAGAGCATATGGAACAGATTGTTGGTCTTGCACACGGGTGGCAACGACCTGGTGTCGGTGAAGGACTTGGCCCAGTGGCGTCAAGTCGTGGCAGTCCCCCGGGGCTTGCAGAGCATATGGAACAGATTGTTGGTCTTGCACACGGGTGGCAACGACCTGGTGTCGGTGAAGGACTTGGCCCAGTGGCGTCAAGTCGTGGCAGTCCCCCGGGGCTTGCAGAGCATATGGAACAGATTGTTGGTCTTGCACACGGGTGGCAACGACCTGGTGTCGGTGAAGGACTTGGCCCAGTGGCGTCAAGTCGTGGCAGTCCCCCGGGGCTTGCAGAGCATATGGAACAGATTGTTGGTCTTGCACACGGGTGGCAACGACCTGGTGTCGGTGAAGGACTTGGCACAGTGATGTCATGTCATGGTGAACCACCGGTCGTACGGGGCCTACGGCCGTGGTGTGTGGTTCTGGTGTATGGTTCTGATACCCCCACATGGAGGGGATGCGGAGTCGCCGTCACACCAACAGCTGTTGACGGGACCAGGTTATGGGTTAACATGGCAGGGGGAGGCAAAGTGATCAGACACACGGGCATGTGTTTTTAAACCCCCCCCCTAGCTGTCACTGGGTCAATTTAGGAAGATGTCAGGAGTGGCAATTTTTACACAGACCTGCAGTGGTGCCTGCGTGAGCTGGGGCAGGCTTAGGCGGGGAGCAGGGGGCCAAGATAGAGATCTGACCCCCTGCTGTGGCAGAAACGGGGCGGAAAGGGTATCAGTAGCAACTGTGTGTTCTCCTTTGGGCATCTTTTGTAAGATGATTGGCACCCCCATTGCACAACTCATGCTTCCTCCACGGACAGAGAGGTGTAAAGGGGGTGCCCTTGGGGCTCACCTACGTCATTTCCGGTTCCGGGTCATGCAAGGCGAGCCCTCCCACATGCTGGGCGTGGCTTACTGGTCGGGAGTAGGCGGAGCATGCCTCACCCTGACCAGGCATGGAGTAACGCCCATTTGAGTTGCCCAAGTATGTTGTGTTCAGGAAACTCCGCCCCATTTAGCGACCCCTGCAGGTCTTTCTGTTAATATTTAATAAAGTGACCCATTTTACCCAGCTTGGTGTCCGAGTGTTCATTTCCCGTCCAAGGCAAATGAGAGGCCAGGCGAAATAACGCCTGGACGAAAATTGCCAATGGCGGGAAGCAACTCGGCTCCCCCCATCAGCTGTGGGGCGTTCCCCGCGTTAGCGCGGGAACGCCCCAGAGCAATCAGCGGCCGCTCGGGCATTCTGGGAAAGCCGAGGGGGCGGGGCGTGTGCCCTTTATCAGGGTCTGCTTGCCCCCCCGGCTTCTCTTGCCCCCCGAGCTCGCCGCAGAACGGACACCCACCCACCCTCCGCTCAATCCAGGATGTTTTTTATAGGTCGCCTGGTAGGGGCTGAGTAGGAATTTTTGCAATCTTTGGGCATTTGCTACGGATTGTTTTTCGCCTACTCCATCCTGGACGAGGGTAAGGATTTGTGGTTATGGGGTGCATCTGTATGTAAATAGGTTCTGATTCAGCAATTTGATGTTTATATTCTTGGTCACTATATGGCAGAAACGGGGCGGAAAGGGTATCAGTAGCAACTGTGTGTTCTCCTTTGGGCATCTTTTGTAAGATGATTGGCACCCCCATTGCACAACTCATGCTTCCTCCACGGACAGAGAGGTGTAAAGGGGGTGCCCTTGGGGCTCACCTACGTCATTTCCGGTTCCGGGTCATGCAAGGCGAGCCCTCCCACATGCTGGGCGTGGCTTACTGGTCGGGAGTAGGCGGAGCATGCCTCACCCTGACCAGGCATGGAGTAACGCCCATTTGAGTTGCCCAAGTATGTTGTGTTCAGGAAACTCCGCCCCATTTAGCGACCCCTGCAGGTCTTTCTGTTAATATTTAATAAAGTGACCCATTTTACCCAGCTTGGTGTCCGAGTGTTCATTTCCCGTCCAAGGCAATATTTACTGACCCCTCGCATCCTGGACACAAACTGTTTCAACCCCTATCCTCAAAACGTCGCTATAGAGTTCTGCACACCAAGACAACTAGACGCAAGAACAGTATTTTTCCTGAATGCCATCACTCTGTTAAACAAATAATTCCCTCAACATTGTCAAACTATTTACTAAGTCTGCACTACTATTACTACTAGTTTTTTCTCATCATTCCTATCACCCATTTCCTCCCACTTATGACTGTATGACTGTAATTTGTTGCTTGTATCCTAAGATTTTTTATTAATATTGTTTCTTCATTGCTTATTGGACCCCTATGACAATCATTAAGTGTTATACCTCATGATTCTTGACAAATATATATTTTCTTTTATGTATACTGAGAGCATATGCATCAAAGACAAATTCCTTGTGTGTCCAATCACACTTGACCAATAAAGAATTCTATTCTATTCTAGTGCTGAAGAGGGAGACATTCCTTTCAGGGCTTGAAGAGATGGGGACCATCTATGTTTATTATGCATATATACACATTTATGCATTTAAATATGAGACATTATGAGTGAGAAGGAAGCAGTGTTCCATCTAATTTTTTTTTTGGGAGGGTGGAAAAGTATAGTGTCTGAGCGGCAGTCCCTTCGGGACTGGGCGGCACAGAAATAATAAACAAACAAACAAACAAACAAACAAACAAAAAACCCACCCTGTTTTGCCTCAGAGAATTTCAAAATAAAATACTGTACTGTGTGTCTATAACAGAGAGCTCATAATAGGGCAACTCTATCAATATCAAAATGCCACTTAAATAGTTGAGCTAGTTTCAAACTAGATTTTGATTTTCTTTCTCTCTTCCTTACTCCCATTCTTTTTCTTTCTCTTTTCCTTCCTCTCTTTCTTCTATCTGTTTCTCTCTCTTCCTCTCTTCCTCTCTCTCTCCTTCCCTCTCACTCTTTCCCTCTCGGCTTCTGGGCAGGTTTGGAAAACTCTGAGTTGATGATGATTTTTAAGTGAGCGATTGCTCACTGCTCAGCTTAGAGGGAACTATGGAAGGAAGACCTTATTGGAGAAGAGCCTAATGCTGGGAATGATTGAGGGCAAAAGAAGAAGGGGATGGCAGAGAATGAGGTGGCTGCATGGAGTCACTGAAGCCGTCCAGTGGCAGAAATTTTCCCCCACTCACTGAATGCTCATGTCCATGACCCCTGAACTGATCCTCCGGCAGCTGTTTCTGGAAAGCGGCTGGCAAAGAACCCTCTGCTCATGCACAAAGGCTTCAGTGCATGGGCAGACAGTCATTTCTACACTATGACATAGCAAAATGTGTGATGCAAACCGGTAGGGAAGGTAAGTGGAAGAGGCCACCCCTGAAGCAGTCGGTGTGAGTTTAAATGGACTCTGGGGGATGTTAGAATATAGAAAGGCCTGCAGGAACATTGTCGATGGGGTCATGATGGATTGGACATCACTATGCAACTAACAACAACAACAACAACATATTTTATTGCAGCCTTCAAACCTTGGGGCCTTCAGTCCTCAGTTACCGTTGCCATAACTTAAGAATTTGGAAAGTTTAAGTCGAATTTGGAGAAATAAAAGTAGCAGCATTTGAAAACGCTCAAGCAATAATTATATTGGGTTGGAAAGAAGCAGCAAAATGGACGATACAGAATTGGTATCGGTACATGGTGGACCACATTTACTTTGAAATTATGGAGGTAAGGATGAATATGTACAATGAAAACAAATTGAAGAAACTGATGGAATGATGGGACGTGGTGAGAGGTTATATGACAAGCAGAATCTGTGATCTAGCCATAAAGAATAAATTAGAATCACTCTTTGATATGTAAATATAATGCAGACCCTAGCTTAGAAGAATGTTAAAGATGGTTGTACAGACCCTACAATTGGTGGTGGGGTATGTATGTTGTTAGGTGGTGGGTGCACCTTCACAGGGCACTGTTTTATGTTGTATGATGTGCAGTCTCTGTGTGTAAACATTTAAAAAACTAATAAAAATATTATTTAAAAAAAGTTTAAGTCGCCTCATCTCTAGAAGGCACCCACAATGAGTGTCTTCCACTTTACTAGCTTTTAGATGAACTATGGACCTTCATTTGAAATTGACTTCAGTCCATATCAGTCTATGCCATACTCATGCAAAATTTAAGATTTTAGGGTATTTCCAAATGATTTATAATATTTACAGTGCACATGTTGTAGTTGGTTTCTAACAGCAAAATGGAAGGATGGAATGGAGAACTATCCAATTACAACAAAAGAAAATGTCTCTTTGTGAAAGGGCACAATTTTGAAGCCTTGTATGAATATCAGACAAAATTCTTGTAGGTGCTGACTTTTTAGGGAGGTTATATTTCCCTATCAATTATTCCTGTTCCTAGCTTGAAAATATAAAATACGTTATTTATTTATTTAAAAACAAATCATCATCTTTATAAAGCACAGAAAATAAAAAATAAAACAAAGACTATTATGTGAACAGCTTTTAAATATGATGCCTAATCCAATTATCTTTCTTTTATTCACTGTGGTGAAAGCCTGAGGATGTTAACATATTTTATTGAAATTGTTATGGAAGAAACAAAGAAAATTGGATTAACGTCTAATTCTGAATTCACTAGTTGCAGCTGTGCAGAAAATTATGCTTATATAATTTCCTTTGGAGGTATTAAGAAAATGTCAGAATTAAGTTTTGCATTGGGTGTAGGATATAAAGTAAATTATAACTTTCACTTGTACTTCAAGGCATCAGGTACATCATCAATTAATATCTGAAATTGGCAATACATCTTGTATGTTCTAATTTTGCTGTTTTAAAATTCTGTCTTCTAAAAATATTTCTAATTCTATTTTTTAAAACTAATTTCACAGTTACTCATTTATTCTCTATAGTAGCACCTATTAATCAATTATAATCTTGACAACCTTATGTAAAATGAAATGTAAAGGCAATTTGGAGCTATGAGAAGGTTCCTGATTTTTATATCATTTGAATATGCAATCAGTAGAAATTGTATATGCCAAAGATATATTTGTTATTAGTATACTTTTATTTTTCATTTTTCTATGCACAGATTCCTAAAATTCATATAAGGGTCTTGAAATGAAGGACTTTTAGAAAACAGCTTCCAGAAGAAGGATGGGGATATTAAATAAACTAAGAAACAGTGACAGAGAAATTCTTGAACAAAAGTACCATAAGCAAAAGCTGCTCTGTTTATTTTTTTAGCTACATCGTAGAAATGTAAGCACAAATCTTTTAAATATGAAGATAATTAAGAATAACATTTAGAAATAAGAATTTAAAAGTTGTGAATGCTACTAATATGGCCTCACTGAATACTTTTGCTCATCCAAAGGAGACTATAAAATAATCAAATCTCTATCCATTTTTGAAAGGAAAGAAAATACTAGATATACCACTTTTACAGTATTTGCATATCTCCCAAACCCACTCTATGTCAGAAATATGGCAAGTAAAATTTTTGATGAATACTTTTCATGTCTGTGCCATGAAAAAAGTCTATTTGGAAAATTCTTATCTTTGCCACGACACACTTTGTAAGAAGCTATTTAGATGTCCAAAGTGTTCTGCAAATTGGCATGGCAACCTTTTGAAATTCTTATTCATTTTAGACTTCTTCAGTGTGGAATCAAGCCCTTGTTAGCAAAGGTTCCAGGTAGCTGATTTTTATCCATCTTTCTCGCAGTGGGAAAACAGAATAGTTTTCAGTCTTGCCTCATTATACAGGAGCAAAAAAAATTGGCAATGATGATCAGATGGCTATTAGTCATTCCAAAGTTGTTGATTTACAAATAGTCAAATCTGTGATTCACAGTACAGTGAGCATAGTTCATAAGCATTTATTGCTACAAATGGTAGTTTTCAAGAACATTGTATCAGATTTGCATGAAAATCAAGGCATTAATTCGCTACCTGCCTTGCTTTTGACACATAGTGGTAAGCAGAATATCGGTCTGAGATATTTTGTTACAACTTTTCTTTCATTGCCTTACATGAAATATGCAGTTTGGTCTGCCAAAAAATAATAGCTTGATTGTAGTTGTGCTTTTGACAATCACAAGCACACAGTGCTATTAAAATTATTTATTCATACTTATTCAGTAGCTTTCAAACTTTTAATCTTTGAAAATTTGTCCATAGCAATACATTTTCAAGATAGAATTTGCATTGCTGGACATTTTGTTAAATGTTCTAAAAGTAATTTATCTGGATAAAAATTCTGCCTGCTCTGTCTGTCTGTCTGTCTGTCTGTCTGTCTGTCTGTCTATCATCTATCTATCTATCTATCTATCTATCTATCTATCTATCTATCTATCTATCTATCTATCTATCTATCTATCTATCTATTTATCTATCATCTTGGAAACATAGTTTTGACTACCAAAATTGAACATGCATGATATAGATTATACTTTTCCAACCAACTGTCTTACTTGTTTCATTCTTACTTGCTTTTCCTTAGGTTAAGCAAAACACGAGATATGCAGGGAGAAGTATGGAAAAGAGAGTGCCAAAACTAGACAGAGACAGATAGCACAGTGCAAACATCTTCCATATGGCCTGGCATAATATATTTGTTCTTTTCTGTTATGAGATGCAAGCATAGTTAGACCAAATATGAAAGATCACAACGTGCCTTACTACCATAGGATATATCTCAGGCTTTGGGTTAGAAATATCTGTCATCCATCCAGACCAGAGTTCCCCAATGTTTCCTGCTTTGTGGACCAGTGTGGGATGGAGAGGGAATGGTTCTGCAGCAGTAGCTGGCAAGCATGTGCATAGACACGCAGCTTCATTTGTACATGTGGCATGCACTTGCCCTCTGCTTGTGCAAATGAGGATCAGCGAAGGGTTGTTCCCAGTTCGTCCTGGCTCTAAGAACCGATAGTGGGAGGCTCCACCCACCTACCCGGGATGCTTCTGCACATGCACAAAAGCATCAGGTACACGGGTGAGCATGCACTCGAACTGGTAGTAAAGGGTTTTAGAACCCACTATTGAGCGCATGTGGGCATGTGCTCATGCTGCTTCTGCAGCCTAGTTGCAATCCCCTCATGGCCCACAGGTTGGAGACCCCTGATCCAGAGAATCTAAGGGTTCCTTGGAATATAATTTGAAAACCACTGACTAAAGTGTTAACCTGAAAAACTAACAATACAAAGAATGGAACCCAGAAAAAGGTACAAAGAAATTAACTGAACCTTTAGTTGTGGGCCTGCTTCTCCCTGGCAACTTCAAATATCAACCAACAAATGCTCTACCCTCCACATCGGCAAAAAGAATTCAAACCGCACATACGAACTGAATAATCAGTCTCTCACTGCTAACCCACATTCTGTAAAAGACCTTGGAATACTAATATCGAATGACCTAAGTGCTAAAGCCCACTGCAACAATATCGCCAAAAAAGCCTCTAGAGTTGTTAACCTGATCCTACGTAGCTTCTGCTCAGGCAATCTCACACTACTCACAAGAGCCTACAAAACTTTTGCCAGACCCATCCTCGAATACAGCTCATCTGTCTGGAACCCATACCACATCTCAGACATCAACACTCTTGAAAATGTCCAAAGATATTTCACCAGAAGAGCCCTTCACTCCTCCACTCGAAACAGAATATCCTACAAAAATAGACTAACAATTCTGGGCCTAGAAAGCCTAGAACTATGGCGCCTAAAACACGATTTGAGTATTGCCCACAAGTCCTACCGGTCAATGTCCTACCGGTCAATGTCCTACCGGTCAATGACTACTTCAGCTTCAACCGCAATAACACAAGAGCACGCAACAGATTCAAACTTAATACGAACCACTCCAACCTTGACTGTAAAAAATATGATTTCAACAATCAAGTTATCGAAGCGTGGAACTCATTACCAGACTCAATTGTGTCAACCCCTAACCCCCAACACTTCTCCCTCAGACTCTCCATGATTGACCTCTCCAGGTTCCTAAGAGGCCAGTAAGGGGCGTACATAAGTGCACTGGTGTGCCTTTCGTCCCCTGTCCAATTGTCTTTCCTTTCTTTCACCTATCTTATATATTCTCTTCCTTTCATATATCCTCTCCTCTAAGTTCACTTTCACCCTCTTTTATATTATCACATGTCTATCTTTCTTCCTATGTATTTGTGTATTGGACAAATGAATAAATGAATAAATAAATAAAATAAATGAAAGCTGAACTAGCTACTGCCACTGGCCTCTTTCCTTTTTTTCTGCATAGACTGCAGCCACTCCAATAGCTTCCTAAAATTCTTTCTTTCCCATTATTTGCTTTTACAGAATCCAGCTTGGCAGATTCACATTATTAGAAGGTAGTGAGGCAGAAAATGTAACTAGATTATCATTTCTGAACCAAGAATAATTTACATGCCCAGAGGTATCACTCACAGGAATGCATGTGTTTTGCTATTACACAAGTGCGGCCTTTAAACTCACCGTGCAATGACAAAGAGCACACAGCTGACTCCCAGGCAGGCTAGCAGCACATACATCCAAATATCAGCAGAAAGAGGGTTTAGAAAAGAGAAAACCCCAGGATTTGTGCCATTTGGCTTCCGGTACAATATACTGATTCCCAACGTCATGAACGGCTTTGAAAAATCTATTACTTTTTCTCTTACGTAGGTAATAGTGAGAGGAGCAACTGCCAGGTCAGCTTTCTAGGAATACAAATTGAAGAATTATCTACTCATTTCCACTGTAGAAACAAATAAACATTTTTTTTTATTGTATCAGTTACTCTCTCAAGCATCAGTATAGGTCAATAAATTTCAAACAAATATGTTTTTCTCATTAAAGGTTGTTGAGAAAGAAATGGAAATGTGCAACATTATTGTGTACATGTCTATTCAGCAGTAAGTTCCATTGTATTAAGGGATCTTACGTTCAGAAAAAACACTGTAAGAAGACACACTTATTTTCTTTTTATTTATTCAAAAACATATAGGGCAAGAATGCTTTGTAAATAATGTATTTTTTATGATTACTGTATGTGATTTAGTGTTTCATCCATTTAGGTGGCTCTTGAGCTGCTATGATGAAGTGCTCTTGGTAAATATTGAGTATACAGAATCCATTAAGTGTAATAGGAAAAGTGACATTGAGAGAGATTCCAAAAGTGATGCCTTTCAAGGGAAATTTTCTTATAGAAATATACATTTAAACTGCAATTTACTTAGATTTGATTCTATAGTTCTTCATGCCTCCTAGTCCATATATTAGTGGGCTGTTTTGTCTGTGTTCTAACAGCACCTAATTAATGTTCATGTTGTAAAGCAAGGGTCCCCAAACTTGGCAACTTTAAGACTTGTGGACTTCAACTCCCAAAATTCTCCAGCAAGCATAGCTGGCTGGAGAATTCTAGGAATTGAAGTCCACAAGTCTTAAAGTTGCCAAGTTTGAAGACCTCTGTTGTAAAGAATGGCCTAATTCAAAACATTATGTTCAATGACTGAGCATAGCTTCTCCTTCCCAAAAGTTAATTCAATTATAAGGATCACGGTCAAAACTGATGAATGATAAGAGTTGTGGTCCAGCAAGATATGAAGGACAATATTTTGATCATCTCTGATCTAGAAAAGCAAGGAAGATAATGTGAATAAAATTAGAAGAAAATTTGCCATCAACCATTTCTTCCTCCTATATCTGTAGTTAAGGATGCAGAATGTTCAGCTTAAAATATCTGCTTTACTAATTTACTAATTATCAGATGATAGCTTGGCTCATAGTAAGGAAATTGCATGTAAATGTTTAAGATTGCAGACTTTCTGTGAAAAAAAATCTCCATTCTAATTTTGTTCTTGTATCAAATAAGAACTTAATCGAGAGGAATAGCGCCGGTCGACTTACCGGCTGGCAGCATTTGCCGGAGGGACCGGGCAGACACCGGACTCCCTCATGGCGGCCGCCATCTTGTTTTTGGCCGAAATCTCGCGAGACGAGATTTCGGCCGAAAATCAGGCCTACGAGGCCTGACGTTGCTGCCGATCAGGGGCGGGGCTTGCTGGCCCTATTTAAGGGCCTGCGGGCCCTGGGCCAGGCCTTCTCGCCCGGACCGGCAGCTGGAGCAGACACATGGCTGTCTGCTCTTGGAGTCTCTTTCGGCGGCCGCGTGGGCGGCCGCCGCTTTTGGAAGCCTTGTCGGAGGCTTGAGGAGGCTGCAGCTACTTGGAGCAGCTGGGCGAAAGCCCCATCCGTGGCCGGCGGTCTGCCCCTCTTCTCCCGCTTCGTAAGAGGCGGCTGAGGGTTGTGGCCGCCATTTTGGAAGCCTCACCGGAGGCTCGTGGAGCGGTCTGGGGGGCTTCGGGTCCGGCGTGTAGGCCGGGTCTGTTTCGGCCCTCTATTTTGCCCTGGGGGTGATCCTTCTGGTCGCCCCCTCGGGACCGTGGAGGATCGGGCGGGGGGGATCGCGTGGCGCCCCCCCGTTTTCGTGGCCCCGGTATAGGGGGCAGTTAGGCCCTTGGCGGCAGCTCCTTGCTGCTGCGCTGCCTGTGCAGGCAGAGGCCATTTGCTGCCCTCTTGGCATTACTGTGTAAAAATAAGAATGAGATAACACATTAATAATAATAATAAAACTGATTATATTGGTAATTTTGGTTAACGCGATTAATATATTTATATATATATATTATGAGCAGACAATTATTTAAATATTTATATAGAAACATAGAAGTCTGACGGCAGGAAGAGACCTTGGTCCATCTAGTCTGCCCTTATACTATTTGCTGTGTCTTGTCAGGATGGATATATGTTTATCACAGGCATGTTTAAATTCTGTTACTGTGGATTTATCTACCAAGTCTGCTGGAAGTTTGTTCCAAGGATCTATTACTCTTTTAGTAAAGTCATAGTCCAACTTCAGTAATTTTATAGTCAAACATTGATTATTTCATATTTGGTAGCCCCACAGTAGCTGTGCCTGGGAGGGTGATCAGGCCCTCGGTCAGGGATCGCCAGGAAGGGCCCCCCGGTGGTTCCTGCCGTGGGGGGAATGCGGTTGGTGCCACCCGGTCCCAGTTTTCTTGGGGGTTTTGTGCGGGGGGGGCCCTGTAACCAGGCTTGCCCCCCCCGGCCGGCTCGCACTGCGGGGGCACAGGCCCCTGGGGCAGCCTTTTGCTAGGGCCTGGTGTGTCAGGGGCGGGGGGTTGGACCCCACCAACGCAGGCAGTAGTGCCTCTGCCCCTGTTTTTGACGGCTTTCCCGTCGGGGCCAGGGGTATTTAGGTATGGGGGCCACCACGGTGTGGGACCCGTTCGTTGCATGTCATGGTTTTGCTGCAAAGGGGCTTGTTTTCGCCCCTTGGTGTAGGTACAGCCATGCGTGCGGGAAGGCAGGGTTCCCATGCCGCTTCGGTGTGCCCATGCCCCTAAAAGGGGGCGGTTAAGAGGGGGAGGGTCCAGGGAACAAACCCCACCTACTGGGGGAAAATGGGCCCAGCCCACTTGATCTACAAACACTCGAGGGTTGGTTGAGGGACTACCACCCTCGCTCGGGAGCGGCTGCTCTCTTGCTAGGTTTCTCAAAGGGATTCACGATCCCTTACATGGGGGTTTGGGCAAGCCTTCAGGTCCGACAACCTCAGGTCGGTTGTGGGACATGAAGGCATTGTTCGGTCCAGAATAGCGAAGGAGGTGGCCGAGGGGAGGGTCCTTGGGCCCTTCCGGAGCCGCCCTTCCCGAATTTGGGGTGTCCCCATTATGGGGGGTCCCCTGGAAGGCGAGTGGTGAATATAGGTTGATTCCCCACTTGTCTTTCCCTAAAAGGGAGTCTTGAATGGTTTCGTTCCTGACAAACTTTGTTCAGTCCGGCACGCATCCTTGATGCGGCCGTGGCCGTGGTAAGGAAGTGTGGGGTTGGAGCCCTTATGGATAAATGCGACATCGAGTCTGCATCCCGGCTCATCCCCATTCACCCAGACGGCTGCGGGCTCTTGGGCTTCCACTTCGAGGGGGGCTTTTATGTGGACAGGGCTTTCCCCATGGGTTGCGCTGTCTCATGCTCTCTTGCGGAGAGCTTTAGCGCCGTCTTGGTGTGGGCGCTCAGGAGGCGCAGTGGTCTGGGCTTGGTCGTTATTATACTGCGATGTAGGGGCTCCCTTTGCCCCAGCATCGTACCCGCTTATGTGCAGGGGTCAGGGCTGACCTCTACGTGTGGCGGGAGTTCTTAGAAAGTTTTAATGGGTTGTCCTTTTGGAGGCAAGAGCTTCCTTTGGAAGCTGGGTTGCAGTTGTTTCTGAGGCTGCAGAGACCAGTGGTTTTGGGGGTTATGTTAGGTGACCAGTGGTGCTGGTCTGCTTGGCCTCCAGAATGGAGGGCCTCTTCAGTGGTTAAGGTTTGACCTTTTTGGGAGCTCTTCCCCTTGATAGTGGCCCTAGAGCTTTGGGGTGAGCTGTTCAGGGGCAAGCATGGGCAATTTGGTGTGACAGCCTAGTGGTTGTCCCTGTTGTGAACGCCCTGTCCTCTACGAGTGGCAGGGTCATGCGGCTTGCTCGCTATTTTTGCGCACAGGTCCTTGTCCCTGGATACATTGTTTTGGCTAAGCATGTCCCCGGGTTAGATAACGGGGTTGCTGACGCCTTGTCCCGTGGTCAGTTGGCCCGGTTCGGACCCTGGCCCCGTGGGCACGGGTGTCGCCAGAGGCTTTTCCTGTCCACTTTTGGAGCCTGGGTGGGCTCCGGGCAGTGGAGAGTAGAGGCTTGCTGGGCTACGGCACTCGCGGGAGTGTCTGGCACTCTGGGGGGCTTAGCAGCAGGCAGGTGAAGAGTTTGGGGATTGCAGGCAGCATACGGGTTACCCCTATAGCTGGCCCGCCCCAGTTGTGTACAGGGCCATATTTGTGTCCAGCTTAGGCAGCGTGGCCTTTAGTTTGGACTATTTGGTCCAGGTTGGCCGGCTTCGCCTTTTGGTCTACGGCGGGGGCGGGGTTATTGATTTATGGTGACTTCCGCATTGTGACGGTGCGGGAAGTTAGGGCCAGGGCCTTATTGCAGGCCGCTAGGTCTTTTTGTGCCTTCCATCTCATTACCTCAGTTAGGTGGGTGATAGGGTGTAGGGTTTGGCCAGGCCAGGTATGGATCCCGCCATTAGGGAACAATCGTTCTCGAGAGGCGCTGCCACTAGTGCGGTAACGGCGTTCTCGATACGGAGGATTCGGGGAAGTTGCCCGCTGGCGGTCAACGGCCTGTTTTAGGGTACGAACGGCCTGTTGAGGGTCCGGGATAAGAGCTAGGCCAGGTTCCCTTTTGGTCCCCTTCTATTCAACCCCGCCAGGACGCGACCGACGGTGTTGCTTTGGGTCATGAGCGCTCCGAGACCACTCAGCAACAAGGTACCGTCGGGGGTGGGGACCCTGCCGTCGTGGCGGCTTGGTCCTTGTTGTCTGGCGGGGGAGACGGGGTGTGCGGTGGGACGGGCGTTTTCTACTGCTATTGCTGGGAGGGCGGCATCCCATTGCTGCGCCCAGTTGGTGTTGGGAGGGCGGCATCTCATTGCTGCGCCCAGTTGGTGCTGGGGGGCGGCATCCCATTGCTGCGCCTGGATGTGTGCTGGGAGGGCGGCATCCCATTGCTGCACCCAGTTGGTGCTGGGAGGGCGGCATCCCATTGCTGCGCCCAGTTGGTGTTGGGAGGGCGGCATCCTATTGCTGTGCCCAATTGGTGCTGGGGGGGGGCAGCATCCCATTGCTGCGCCCAGTCGGTGCCAGGGGCGGCATTTCATTGCTGCGCTCAGAGGTGTGCTGGGAGGGCGGCATCCCATTGCTGCGCCCAGTTGGTGCTGGGAGGGCGGCATCCCATTGCTGCGCCCAGTTGGTCCTGGGAGGGCGGCATCCCATTGCTGCGCCCAGGTGATGTTGGGAGGGCGGCATCCTATTGCTGTGCCCAATTGGTGCTGGGGGGGGGCCGCATCCCATTGCTGCACCCAGTCGGTGCCAGGGGCGGTATTTCATTGCTGCGCTCAGAGGTGTGCTGGGAGGGCGGCATCCCATTGCTGCGCCCAGTTGGTGCTGGGAGGGCGGCATCCCATTGCTGCGCCCAGTTGGTGCTGGGAGGGCGGCATCCCATTGCTGCGCCCAGGTGATGTTGGGAGGGCGGCATCCGATTGCTGTGCCCATTTGGTGCTGTGGGGGCGGCATCCCATTGCTGCGCCCAGTCGGTGCCAGGGGCGGCATTTCATTGCTGCGCTCAGAGTTGTGCTGGGAGGGCGGCATCCCATTGCTGCGCCCAGTTGGTGCTGGGAGGGCGGCATCCCATTGCTGCGCCCAGTTGGTGCCGGGGGCGGCATCCCATTGCTGCGCCTGGATGTGTGCTGGGAGGGTGGCATCCCATTGCTGTGCCCAGTTGGTGCTGGGAGGGCGGCATCCCATTGCTGCGCCCAGTTGGTGCCGGGGGCGGCATCCCATTGCTGCGCCTGGATGTGTGCTGGGAGGGTGGCATCCCATTGCTGCGCCCAGTTGGTACTGGGAGGGCTGCATCCCATTGCGGCCCCCAGGTGGTGGGTCTTGCACCTCGGTGGCAAGGACCTGTGTGGGCCTGGGGGTCTACTTTAGATCTGCCAGGCTCGTGAAGCCTGCGGTGGCTTCAGACGGTGCGGCCCTCCACGCAAGTGGTGTGGTCGAGATCCTCCCGGGGATCGCTTGGTGGGACGCCATTTCTCTTAGGGCCCTTCACCGGATTAGGCGGGGAGTTATTAAGGCCCTGGGTACGGTAGTCGGAGAATTAGGCGGGGTGGTAGTGGCCCGTCCCCGCATCACCATAGTTCAGCGGTGGCCTTACCTCGCTGCTGGTCTTCCTCCGTCAGAACAGAGGAACACCATTTTTCTTACAGGACCTGCAGTGGTCTCTGCGTGAGCTGGCGCAGTTAGAGGGGGGAGTCGGGGGGCCAAGATAGAGATCTGACCCCCGCTCCGTGGCAGGTTAGGGGCGGAAACCTGGGTGGTGGTTAGCAACTGTGCGTTCTCCCTTGGGCATCTTTGGGGATGATTGACAGGTTCTCTCCAAGCTCATGGTGGGGTTCTACCTGAGCAGTTGGGGGGAACCTGTCTTTGGGTCCCGCACATTGAAGTCCCCGGGTAGGGGTGCGCCGGCGGGACCCCCCTCATGCGAGTGCATGGCAGGGTCTCAGGTGAGGGAGAGGTCCCTCACCTGGACTAGCATCGAGCTACGCCCATAGTTGCCCAGGAATGTTGATTGCTACGTCATTTCCGCCCCGGAAGTATTTGTTTGACCCTGCAGGTCCACTGTTTGGGTCATAGTTAAGCATGTTGATTTTATGCTAATTTATGCTAATTTATTAAAATAAATTATGCAAATTATTATTAATAAAATGACCCAAGTTTAAATCCAGCTCTTGTGTCCGTGTCGTTACTCCGTCTCTTCGGCAAAAAGAAGTATGGAGGCCTAGTATGGCAGTTTATAGGTTTCTGTTTAGTGACCAATGTCAGTTTATATGTTTCTGCTAGGGATCAATGCAAGCTGAAAAGAATGACCAAGATGACAATTCAATCTTACATGATCTATGAGTTCTTTGACCATCCCATTCCATTCTCCTTTGTCATTCTGGGCTCCATATTTTCCATCAGATACTAGTTTTACTTCATAGATGAAGCCTAAAATACTTGATAACTCTTTCAATAAATCCAGGCAGTAACCTTCAAATCGATCATTACCATAGAGAGGTTTGTCAGATTTCTTGTACATGACATAGGGATCTTCCTGTATAAAAATACATAAGACATTCATAAAACCAATTCATAAATACAGAAAATAATTAGTGATATGCTAAAATGTACAGATGCTTAGCTTAATATCAACATTTTATCTGAATCAATTATGTAAAACAGTAACTCTAGCTTGATTTGGTTTCTAAGGTTGCTGGATCACATTATGGTAATTTAGGCCCACAAGAGGAAACTCCATACTCAAAACCACTTTGAGGTTTCCTGCCTAGTTGCACAATATATGGAACAGGTAACTAAATAGGAAACACTGAGATAGTGTTTTCTAAGACTAATTGTCTTAGACTAATTGTGGTATTAGGATGTTCTCTGCCCAAAGTGCAGCAGTATTTGGTCATTCACTCACATTAAGATGCAACCATATCACCGTTGTAAATAAGACAGAAAAACCTTCATTCATTTGTCAGTTTCTCCAGTGATGATGAAGATAATAATAATAATAATAATAATAATAATAATAATAATAATAATAAAGAATTGCTGAAAGATATAAACTTGCTGTTTTAGATGGATTCATTGTTTGACATTGCAGTAAGTTATATGTTTTTAGTACCAAGAAACCGATGAGTCATTTGAAGCAATGTTTAAAACATTTTAAAAACATGATAAATAAAATAAGTTAAATTCTAAAATAGCCAAAGTCTGAAGAGAGCATACTATATATGAGAATCTTTCAAACATTAGATAATTTGTGAGTTATTGACTATCTTAACATTCTTTGTTGTTTTTTAAAGGGTCATAGCAACCAGTGATATTCCTGGGCATCAGACTGTCAATCTCAATTTTATATGTAGTGTACTATTGTTCAGAGATAGAATACAGACACATCTATTTCTTTTCATTTGCTTCTCAATATTATGTTTCTCAAACTTGGCTTTGAAATAAAACATGAACACATTTCATCATAGACTCAAACACTACTTCTATGTTATAATGCATTTGCTTCAAGCAAATAAGTGAACTTGGCTAAAATTGATTGGAAACAGGATGAAGTTAGGAAGAAAAATAGGAACATATGCTCCAGAAATGTGGGGTATATAAAACATAGAAAAATTTCATCTGTGACAAGATTTAGATGATTACCTCAGAGTATATGTGCTCTTAAATTGTATATGAGACATTTACAAGTGTTTATGCTTACACTATTTAAATCCCCAATTCTTGTGGCACTAGTACTACAGTACATTATACTGACAGCATCTGTAATTCAAGTTTGTGAATAACAAAAAAACCATGGCTTTTTATTTAGATAGGGTGTTAGCAAAGCAAATATTACCTACAAGAAAAGCAAAGAAAACTATCTAGAAAATATGTCAGAACTTACCAAAATAGTGGTGACTATGAGTGTCCGGTTTGCTAGTGAATCTGTTATATTGGTAGACCGGTCTTTATTGCTGCTGGTCATATTAAGGCCACGGTTTGAGTTCCAAATCCCAATCTATATAGAAGAAATTAGATATATGACTGCTAGCCAGTAATGTTAGGAAAATGTTTTTATAAAAATGAATATGTATTATGGATCTGTTGTGGAAACTAAAACAGCAGCCATAACAGATACTAAAGGCATGGACCAGACATATTTGAAACTACCAATCTACAAAATGATGGATTATTAACACAATCAGTTACATGCAATACACTACTGAGATGGGATTAATTATAAGGGAGTGATGTTAGTTGCATATTAGTTACTAGAACTCCTTTATCTTAGATTATATGAGTTTTACATGTTGATTTGGTCTTTTTAATACATGTTTTGAAAATGGAAAATAAAATCTGATTTTCATAAAATATACTAAGAGTATGCTAACAGGCATAATCATTAATCATTTTCTTTTCTTTGAAAGCAGTGATTACTTGACTATTCTAATGATGGAACTAATAAAATGATAACCGATCAATTATACTTGGAAAATTGAAGTTGAATGAAAAAAAGAGAGGTGATTTCCCAATCTGAGGGTCTTGACTAATATTTACAGAACATTATAAATGTTTTAGCCATGAAGAATGTAAAAGGAGTATGACACTATCTAGTTGTGTGAATTGACATTATAAAATGGTAATGGCATAGTTATAAAATCAACCTTGCATAATTTCATCTTCAAGTTTAATGGTATTGGAGTTTAATGGAATTGTAGCAGAGAAACTACAGTGTACTATAGTTGGAAATTAATAGTCAGCTATTCTTTTTTGCAGTGTAAACGCCAGCTTCAGGGAGGATTGAGTAGCATTAGGGTGAAAAGTGATTATTCTTGGCTCTTCTTGGTTATAGTAGATAAGGGACATCCACCCCAGGCATTATTTACATTGGCAGGGGAGGTTCCATTGCAGTTATTTATTAATACAAATAACAGGCCTGGAGGTCTTTTTGTTTAGATGAAAGGAATACTTTTCCATGACTTGTGTTTGCTTTGAAGATTAATACCATGATTTCATTAATGTCATATTTCAGTGAGTGGGTGAATTTTTAAAGTTCTGACTCAGATATAAACAGGTTGAATAACCATTTGTTACCTAGCAAATAGGGAAACTACATAAGAAACAGCAATTAATCTGTCAAATTATTCTTAGGTTTTATGAATTAGAAAAGAAACTGGAGCAAGGCATAAATAAAGAAATCAGAAAAACAGAAATCTTTTCAAAAATTTACAGTGAAAAATGACAATTATTCAATTAATGATTAACTATTAGAGCGATCTCTCAAGGATCAGCCTATACCCACAATCAAAGCAGATTAATGAAATCACTTTTGCAAGACAAAATTACAAATGCTAAAATTAGACAATGGACATACTATGTCATAAACACACTCAACACCCACCTGATCAAGTTTATAGTTATATGTTTATACTTCATGGCTATGCAATCGTTACTGAGATGTCTAGTGGTAGACAGACTCAATTCTAAGTTTCCAGAAAATCGTAGGTAAGTCTGTCAAATAAGACACATCTAAATCTACATTTTGTTGAACAAGTAGCATAGGACACTAGTAGATGTTCAAGAATATAATTATTTAATGTTTTCACCAGGAAAAGGACATAATGACTCTCTTGACTGATCACAGAAAAGATTCAATATAAATCAAGTCAAATAACACCAGAATTAGAAATCATCAATTCTACAATGTTTATATAGCAGAAAATACAGTTGTCCACAAATTATTAGGATAAAAGAGACAAATAAAGGACAAATAAAATACAGTAGAATTTAAGAAAAATAGGAAGTGGATTGAAAGGGCTGCACAAGGGTCCTCCAGCATAATGAATATAATAAACAAAAAACCTCAATTTAATTATTTCAGAATGATGGAAGAAGTACTGTATATTAGTATGTCAAATAGTGGAATTGAAATGAATTCTGTAAATGTTAATGTAAAAAGAAAATGATGAAAATAATCATAAATATTGAGAGAAGGTTAAAATAATTTAAGGATGCAGGTGTTGACAGTGTAACTGGAGATGTTACAATATTTTTTGCTGAAGGACAGATTGTTCAGCATGTATCTCAAATCTGTATCTGTGCTTGATGACTGGAAGAATGCTGTTATTGTTCCCTCACATAAATTAAAATGTCACAAGGTTGAATACATAAACCATATGTTTGCTAATGAAGAAGCAGAGTTTGGGCAGCTTATAGAATTTGCATAATATCTGCAAAATCAGAATAAAGATTATTAAAATAACGAATTTAATAAAAGCTAGAGTTATGTAAAATAGGAGCTAAATATAAAGGTTTTTTCCCCCTGCTTCTGGAAAGCTATGAGAGTAGGGGCCATGTGACCTAAAGAGGAAAAACTACTCCAAAGAGAAGCTGCTACAGAGAATGCTCAATTATTATTTTCCCTCAGATGAAGATAATTGTTTAAGTATACCAGAAGAAAAAAAATCTTGTATGATGTACTAATTGCTATCTGATACTCAGTCTCAATGTGGGTTGACCTCACTCCAGGTAGCATTTATCACTGTTTTACAAAGTTTAGAAAAAATACACAGGATGATGAACAGTCCTTTCTCATCCTATTTTCCCAACAACAGCAATCCTGGGAGGTAAATTGGGCTGAGAAAAAATGACTGGCCCAAAGCCACCTAGTCAGCTATCATGCCTAGTGGGATTACAACTCACAGTCTTACTGGGTCTATCATCTTGTTCACAATTTAATTTTTTACAAATACACCTGACAGTGAATTCTCCTGAGTGTGGAATGTCTAGCAATCCAGTAATCTAATTTCCAGTTGAAGCTGGGAGGCCTGAAGTAAGATTGGAATCATATTTTGAATTTATTTTTCCCTGAAGCTGCTTGAAAAATTAATCGGTTAAGTTTGGCAGAATTCTGATTGAAAGAAATATAAATTGAATGGTACTTTTTGCTCTTCAGGAAATGATAGATAATTAAATTACCATTTTTTTGGAGTATAAAATGCACTTTAGTTTTCTTGGGAGGAAAATGGGGGGGGGGAATCTGCCTACCAGTTATTCATCTGGCTAGCATCTTTAGTTTGGTCAGCTTCAGCACATTATTTTATCCCTTGGTTAGGGCTTTAAAAAAACCTTATTCGGAGAGAGTAACAATGAAAGTACCTGCAAGCCGGTAAGAGCTGGGAAGATCTTTAGCACCTTGTTGGGGCTGGAAAGAAACATTTGGAGCAAGTAGAGCAATGAAAAAAGCCTGCAAAGACTTAGAGCTTGGAAAACATTTTTTGCAGAGAGTAACAATGAAAAAGCCTGCAAGATAAGAGCTGGGAAGATCGTTAGCACATTGTTAAGGCTAAAAAAAAAAGCTTCAAAAAAGGCTGCATTCACAGCAGGGTTCCCTCTAATTTTCTTTGGGGGTGGGCGGAAAAGTATAGTGTCTGAGCAGCAGTCCCTTCGGGACTGGGCAGCACAGAAATAATAAATAAACAAACAAACAAACAAACAAACAAACAAACAAACAACCCATCCTGTTTTGCCTCAGAGAATTTAAAAGTAAAATACTGTACTGTGTGTCTATAACAGTGAGCTCATAATAGGGCAACTCTATCAATATCAAAATGCCACTTAAATAGTTGAGCTAGTTTCAAACTAGATTTTGATTTTCTTTCTCTCTTCCTTACTCCCATTCTTTTTCTTTCTCTTTTCCTTCCTCTCTTTTTTCTATCTGTTTCTCTCTCTTCCTCTCTTCCTCTCTCTCTCCTTCCCTCTCACTCTTTCCCTCTCGGCTTCTGGGCAGGTTTGGAAAACTCTGAGTTGATGATAATTTTTAAGTGAGCGATTGCTCACTGCTCAGCTTAGAGGGAACTATGATTCACAGTATAAAGTGCACTCAAATTTTCAGCCTCTTTTAGGGAGGAAAAAGGTACGTCTTATACGCCAAAATTATGGTAGTTTGATTTAGAGAAAGTATATGATAAGTAGGATAAAATAAAGGAATTGTTCATGAAAATGGATTTGAAGGATTGTTGCTAGATGGCTTAATAGTATATAATGGAAGTACAACATGAATAAAAGTAAATTGCATTTTTAGAAAATAATTAAATACTGAGTAGTTAGAGAGAGAGAAAAAACCCCCCAAGGATTATTTAATGTATTTATGGATCAATGTACAACAAATGTTTGTGATGATGTTAGAGGTATGTTGGCAGGAAATGTGAATGTGTGTGTATATTTACACACACACACACACATTATAAATAAACTGGAACAAGAAGCTAAATGTTTACTAATGATAGGAATATAGATGGAGACATTTGAATACACTGTGTACATTCTTTTTAGGAAAATAACAAGTAACATGTAGTTTGATGACATGGGTGAATGTGTGTCAAAGTAAGTAAAGATCAAGATATATAGTTGTGTGCTTTTGTCTTTGTTCTTGGAAGTGATACTTAGCTATGTCACAAAAAACAACAACAATAACAATAATAATAATGTGAATGTGGTGGTAATGGATGAGTTTTGAAGCATCATCTATGGTATGTCATCTATGGTCAAAAATGAATGAATGATGAATAAATATAAATTATGTAAATATAAAAATGAGTTACCAATGTGAAAAAAAGTTAATGGAATGGTTTAGGTATAAATATATGAATAATATGTGAATGAACCCAGAAAAAAAGAGAAGACTAAAAAAGTTATGTCTGGACAGGGATGATGGGGTTCTCAAAATGGGAAGGAGAAAAAGTTTATATAACAAGAAGTAGTGCATAAAGGAATGCGTGGTCAGGGAAGAGGCAAAGATGGTTTTGCAAGATTAACAAGTTATGTAGATATGTTTTCCCCCTGAATTAATAAATGGTGTTAAGCTATATTTTGTCTTTGCATTTAATTTATTTTGTTTTCTATTTCTCCCTTCTTTTCTGTACTGTGTATGATTCTGCTTATGCCTCAAAGGATATGTACACATACAGTATATGTTGAAGGAATAGGTACATCTTTATATTTTCCAGGATTCAGTACAGTACCTTGGGGAGATCTATTCAGATTATAATCTCACAGACACCATTTATGAGTTGGCTCTCAAAAGTAGTTTTATAGTCTGTTGGTCTTTTCTCAAATATCAAAATCTGATGGCAAACTCAAAGCAGAACTATACTTATTTTCTACTTCTACAAATCCAGAATAACAGTGCTATTTCTTCAGACAATTATTATATGCATTTCAAAAGAAATCAATTCAACAGCATAAAACTAAGAATGTTATTGTATCATAAAGTTTTTTCCAGAGAAGTATACCATTTTACAAGAACCTGGAAGAGGAGAACCTCTAGATGTTGATGGAATCCAAGTTCCATGTATTCTATCTAAAATGACCAGGAATTAAAATGATAGTCTATTTATAAATGCTAAATTAATGGTTGTCCTCTTTCCTTAGGCAGTAAAGCCATAAAAATAAAAAAGATGCTGTATACTAACTTTGACCAATCATCTAATCTACTTGAGATGTACTAACTTAACTAGGGGTGGGTTCTGGCTTATCTCATTGCCGGTTCGCTTCTTGGTGCAATACATGGACACACAGTGCTAAAAACCCAGCTTTTGTGCATGCACAGAAGCAAAAAACAAGATGGCAGTGCCTACAGTGCTGCTGAGATAGCTGGTTCAGGGGCATGGCAGGCCTGGCAGGCCTGGGTCACTGCTGGTTTGGCAAGCGGAGGAAATTCCCACTACCAGTTTTATAGAACCGGTCCGAAGCAGCAGGAACCCACCTCTGAACTTAAACACAATTACTGCTTATTGAGAATGCAGGGCAAATTATTTCCTCTTTTTCTCCATCCCTGGAAGCTAGACTTCTATTTCCCTCTATTTCTACCCAAGGGCACATTTATTAGTACACCTTTTCTCTCCTGATCTCTTTCTTAAATCTGATTTGCTGTTCTACTGGCTCTAATCCTAGGGTAACTCTGACAGTGTTAAAACCACAATCTTCTGAATGTAAAGATTCTATACTTTCTCAAGTTGGCATGTTATATTTTAAAATGTGTTTGAAATATAGGCAATAAGAAATTATAAAAACACCAGTATAAAAACAAAAACTAAAAACCAATCAGCACAGTCACAAACAGTACAAGATAAAATATAGAACGACATTACATTAATATTAGTGGGATGACAGTGTGAGTTAGTTTTACAGCAGTGAAATATCAGAATTGTGTTTGAAGGAAGAACATCACGGATCACATCACTAGGGAGAATTCAGGCTTATTGCAGTTTAGTGACAATTCACAGTGTATTATGTGAGAAATACTTCCCAACACATGAACTGAATAAGTATCAAATTAAATTAATTTAAAATAAACTCCCTTCAGATATATTATTACATGTCAGATTGTGGATGATAGTTATCACTGATACTAAAAATATTAGGAGTCTGCAAATTGATTCTGATTCTGAATTTGAGACAATTATTCAAAAAACCAGACTAATTTAGCTTCATTAATGAATTCAAAAGATCTGAATCATTTACCAAACTGAATCTTTGCATTCAGCTTTAAGTAAACTTTTGTTCCTTATTATTAACTAGCTTCACAGTTATAAAAATTTTAATAATTAGATATTTTATTAGGAATATAACTCAAACTAAATATACTGAGCCAATAGGTGCATTATTCTTAAAAAACTATATTTCCTAATTTATTTATTTGTGGTACAAAAATAAATGATAGGAGAGATTTAAGAAACAGGAAATGATTCTATTTAATGACACCAAAATATTTTTTCAATATGCAAGGGAATTTATTATGGATGCATTACTTTTTATTCCAATGAACAGTTCTCAATATGTTTCTTATGTAAACAGAAGTGTTCTTTGATCAAAAATTAATCCATATTAAACCAAAAATACTATTCAATATCATTCACAGTAGTGCTGCATTAAGCAAAATACTTTTGTACATGCAGCCAGTGCTCACTAGAACAAAAAGATGGATTAAAAATCAAATTAAATGAATCTGATCCAATCATTATAAGGTGCAAATCGATGGTAAATCAGTATCTTCAAGTGCATTTAGCACCCTTTCTAAATCTTTCACTATCTATTACAAATCCTTGAAAGAAGTAGCACACGAGAATTTAATTTTGATTTTTGACAGTACAGCTAATACTTCGGTTGCCTATGATTTGGATTAAACCAGGTTCATAACATCATTGTGTTCTAAATTGTAATTATCATGTATTCATCTCAGTCTATTGTGTAGCAAAACTTCCTATATGCTCAAAAATCTGTTTTGCACAAGAAAATATATTCCAATATATTGTCTCTAAACTGCAATTTAATGCCATTTTTCAAAATCCCAAGAAATAATCTGAGACTTGAAGTAACAGTTCCTTATACAGCTTGTCTAGATACAAACCTTCTTCCAAACGTTATATAAATGATTAGAAAGTTCACCAGCAACCTTAATTTATAAAAGAACAAAAAAGAACAGATAACAATTCTTCATTAAAACTGAAATGCAAAACTATTATAATTGTATACTTAGATTTTCATTATAATTATCTAATAGCATTAAGATTTACTGAGTTAATTATTGCTGGATTATTAGTTTTAATAATTAATTGTACTGATCTTTCATCTGTCTAAATTAAAAATGCCCTCATATTGATTTAATTTCAATTTCTCATATTTCTTCACATGCATTTTCTATAGGCCTTGTCTTTCAGAAAACTTCACAATTCACAATTCATATATTGTAATTAATATATGGATCTGTACCAGATCTGACCATTTTTTCTTCTGTTCTATTCTTGTAATATATAATAAGTACTACAGTACAATTATCATATATGGGGACAGGAATAATGTGGACAATCTTTTTCACTTTAATATTTATATAGTTTCTGTTGTAAACTAGAAACAGCTTTGGCATAATTAATTGACTAATGAATGAATTAATTCTTTTATTGAAAAAAGTTGTGCCATCAATAAAGTAGTTAAATAAGGAGATGAATTAAGCTAAGGGATATACAATTGAATTGAATTTGAATTAAGTTTTTATTACGTGTTTCAAACCAATTTGTACCACAAAGTAAAGCTTTGTGAGAAGTATAACATTTGAATATTGCAGATATACAGTATTAAGCATGCGAAAAGATTCTACCCTTGCTTGTCACTCTTCTAAAATAGAGTCAGAAGGGGATAAACAGGTAAAGTTGAATCCATAATGCTGAACTGGGTTCAAACTGGACTATATGATTACTATTAATTTCTAAACCAGATCTAATTTTATGGGATTCTAAAGTCCATCCTGATAGAATAATACAATCTGCTAGTTTTGCTTATATATGGACAGCTTATTAAAAAGCTAGCAAAATATGAACTTGAACAAATGGCATGATGTCACCTCATGCAAATATAGTGTTTGTGAAGGATGTATATATAGAGGGTTTAAGAAAAATCATTGTCTGAACACACAGATATACATGCAATGATTTATCAATTTGGTAAAATAAAATATTTGTGTCTCTTTTTCTTCTTCAGAGATTTGTCTGTACTGTATATAATTGTGAGCATTAGCTAGGTGTGTTTGTGATGGATATGGAAGTAGGGCTGTATAAACTCCCAAACAGTTATAAGGAAAATGAAAGTCTATAAGATCATTTTTATGTCAATAAGGGTAGTTTGCAGAGGAGGAAAAACTCATATGCTATGAAATACATGAACCAGCCCTGATTTTTCTATTTCAGGTATGGAGCTATATGTGAGCATCACTATCTATTAAATTCATCTGTGCATGTATTACAAAAATTGTGTCATTACAATAAAGTGGCATATCAGAATGATATTGGTTTCCATATTCAAATGTAGATCAATATATCTATTATTTAGTTTATATACATTTGACTGATATTGGGTTCAGTTTGTCAAAATCCTATATATGCCTCCAAAGTTAAAGTTTATGTTTAAGTTTAAATTTGTCACCTTTGAACCTCAGCACAAGATCACGGACAATTCCTAGTTTCAGATAATCTAGATCCTTATCTACTACATAGTATGCTGTGGCTTTCTACAATTAATTAGAATTCTACACCAATTCTTAGATATAAAGGCATATCAATTAAACTGATGTTTTACTACATATAGCATAATGTACAATACATTTGTGCATTTGGACAGTTGTCAACATAAATTATCAAAAGACTGGAAGAAACCATTTTTTGCTGATACATACATTATTAAACTCATAGATATAAGGGAAAAAAAGTACTGTATATCCATTCCCTTTCAAACATATATCACAATCAATATATTAAAATTAAAGCATGAAAATAGACCATATATTGCTAATACATTTATTTCTTTGAGTTATTATTGATTTATAGTTTATATAAATTTCTATATTCCAATATTCAAGGTAGCTTATAAGAATCTATTACACACTGGGTCTATATTAAATTCAAAGACTCGTTTTTATTTATTTCTCCATATTTGTTCCAAAAGTGATGCATTATAAACATTATAAACATAATATAGATGGAAATAAATTTGCTTAATTTAGCTAAAGGAAAGTGAAATAAGTGTCACTTTGAGTAGTGAAAAAACTAAGGGAGCAAGAGAACAAAGGAAAGTCAGTAAAGCTAATACTCCATAAAATAGGCAACACTTCATAAAATGTCTATGGAGATTCTTAGTCATCCAAGTCATGGTTGTCCCAAAGATGCTTTTTCAAGAGGCCACTAGATTTTCTAGTTTTTCTTTGAAGATGTTTTGCTTCTCATCCAAGATGCTTCTTTAGCTTTTCAGCTCTGAAGGAGCTTCTTGGATGAGAAACACATCTTCAAAGAAAAAACAGAAAGTCCAATAGCCTCTTGAAAAAGCACCTTTGGGCCACCCCATAAAATCTTCACATTATTTTACAAACAAAGAAATGATGACACTCAACAAATCAAATAACATTACATGTTAATAGTATCAATGGCAATAGTTGAAGTAGCAAGCACACTGCTCTTTAAAACTAGTTATACTAATAATTTGTATCCGTTCTTTGGCAGTGAGAGAATAATAAAGGGTCAAAATATCAGTATATTTGTAACATGTTTTACAGGAAAACATGTGGGCTGAAAAAAGTCACTTTTTTGACATTTTTCTGACCATGTTGTTATTGTTATTTATTAGATTTGTATGCCCCACCAACATGTAATATACAGAGTACAAATCCAATATTAAAAACAGTATTTAAAACCGTTATAATAAAAAACAATCATACAACCCACATAAACCATATACAAATCATAATAGCCGAGGGGTATAAAACCTCTACTTATATAGGAGCTATCATATTTATCATTGCAAATAAAAGTTACATGATCTCTAAGAAATAATACAAGATTTATATTAAAGACAAATGTTACAAGTAAATAATCGGATAACTTTACACCAGTGCTGTCAATTGGTACAAACCATGAAATGTATACTGTTACAGGAATAGTGAAATAAATAGGATATCCATAGGAGTGAAGAATGTCCTTGCAAGTAGAGCCTTTAGGGGAGCAAAGTGGAAACCATCCCAGACTGCACACTGCCTTTTTTCTTTAAAAAATAATAATCAGATTTTGCCATTTATTCAAGTTGTAGTACACCAAAATGAGGAATATTTTCTGTATTTTGTGTTTTCCCACAAATATTCCATTGACTTATTATTTTTCATCCATTTACTTATTGTTTGAAAGGTAGATTGCCTCAAAGTCAGTTCAAGAAGCTTTCCATCCTTAACTAGTTTATGGAATACTTGTGGAATCAGCTAAAGTTTATCTTTTTAAAATAGAACACCAGGTTAAAAAAAGCTGGTGATGTTCAGAAACTATTCAATAAAAGTGGGGGGAAATCACATAAATATTCACTGTCTGGGATACATGGTGACAGTGTCTTTAAACCTATTTTTTTGAAAATGGAATGGGCTACTTTTACAGTTGAGCAGCAATGATAAGAACTACGTATACCATTCTCCTCTTCTAATATATGAAATAAATTATTTCAATAAGTCAGCAACAAAAATATAAAGTGGCTCTTTTATTACATCTAATCCTATAGTGTAGATTTTTTAAAAATAAGACGAGGCTGTCCAAGTGACTTGGCTCTGGCTTCAATTAGTTTTGATACACATAATTCTAGATTAAAATTTTAGTGCATGAAAATTACTAACAAACTAAATTTATAAAATCTGAAGTAACGAAAAAAAAAAAAGCCTGTGTTTATTGAAACTGAACCACCCCTCTTGAAATTGCTGCTTGGTGTCAAATGATCAATAAACAGCAATTGTTTCCTCCTGAATTTGAATTTACTAATTCGAGATCAGATCAACAAGCCTTCTGAAAACACCAAACAATAAAATATTGATATGGGTTCTGATTAAACTTTTAGGACCTATTAGTGTCTTATCTTCCTTCTGTGGCTGATGATGATGAGAAACACACACACACACACACACATACATCAGCACTTCAGCTGCAAAAGAACTAAGGAAGCAAGAGAACAAAGGAAAGTAGGTAGCACTTCATAAAATGTCTATGGAGATTCTTAGTCATCCAAGTCATGGTTGTCCCAAAGATGCTTTTTCAAGAGGCCACTAGATTTTCTAGTTTTTCTCTGAAGATGTTTTGCTTCTCATCCAAGATGCTTCTTTAGCTCTTCAGCTCTGAAGCAGCTTCTTGGATGAGAAACACATCTTCAAAGAAAAAACAGAAAATCCAATAGCCTCTTGAAAAAGCACCTTTGGGCCACCCCATAAAATCTTCACATTATTTTATAAATGGAGTAATAAAAAACAAAGATATGCTCCCCAAAGCAGTAAAATCTATTAATCTACTTGTATTTGCATGTTTTCAAACTTCTAGGTGTGCAGGAACTTGGGCAAGTAATAGAAACTCACCCAATATATGGAGCTCAGGTCTTGAACCCGGGCTGTCAATCAGTGAAGAACCTAAAGTATCAGCAGAAAATATTCTTATCATCTAACTTTTGTAGAGAAAAACCCATTTAAGAAATTATTAACAAAATGCAAAAACTGAATATGTTGATAGAAAGGTTGAATATTTTCAGAACTCCAATACAAAATCAGAACAGGATTGGGTAGCACAAACATTTTCAAAAGTAAAGCATTTGGGATCTCTCCACAATGGCTCTTACCTTAGACACTGGATCTTAATGTCCAGTTGGATCTTATTCTTGGGCAGTGCATGACAGAGCATGAAAATAAAGTCAACCTTTCACACATCTTTTCACATTTATGTGGTAAACAGATTGAACTAAAGCTGAATGAGATACATAGAACAATAATTCAGGAAATTAAAAGTGTGTAGAATTTATCTCTTATTAATCATATACCTGGCATTTATGTTACAAAGATCAGATGTGTACCATTTTTCAGTATGGCTTCACTGAAGAAGTGACTTTTATGTTTTGTGCCAATTGACAGCCCCTCTGGAAAAACCTAGAAGATCAATGACCTTGAAATGAAGAACTGCATAGGACACAAATAGACGAGATAATGAAAAGCATGTGACAATAATATCAGGTTTTTCAAGCTCATCTAAAAAGTATGAACAACACACTCGGTTGCACGTTGTGTTGGATATTCTCTGAACTTGGTTGGGATAATATTATAAATAATAATCTTTGTTTAGAGACTTTGAATTCATTGGGCTTTTTGGACCAATTGAACAAAAGCACTTACACCAAACAGCATTTTTTTAAAAAAAATCCACCATCAAGGTAAAGCTGCATGGAAGGGCCCATATAAACCGATTGCTTTCTTGAAAACCTTGTTAATAATTTCAAAGAGAAGATGGTGAACAATGGCAGAACTACAATTGTGATAGCTTTTGAACAAAACAAACCAGATTACGGCCTGCTGCAGCCAGCATACAATAATTTCAGAATTTGCTTCTGTGGCCCAATGAGAGGGTCAGAGCACCAGATGGAACCACTAAAGAGTAGCAAAGAGATACCTAAATACTTAACTATTTGCTGTTATTTAGTCGTTATTAATTCTTGCAGGCCAGACCTGTACTGATAGAACATCCAGTACAATGCCATTGTTGCTTCCTATTGTCTCCAAAAGCAACTTGTGTATTCAAGCTTCAGGCAGAAGGCAGTACTGTTCCTCAAATATAGGTACTATTGATCACATATGGTGGAATGGGAGGTTTACCGTGAGACCAGAGAATTCCCCTTATAACCTTGGTAGAGAACATAGAAGGAACTCTTTGGTAGCAGCTAAATAACTAAATAAAGCAATGTCCTGACTTGGATTTTACTGTGTTAGTAAAACACTCCAAAAGTCATCTTCTGATCTTGTGAGAATAAAGAAATTGCTTTTTGTTTTCCTATCATTTTCTTTGTGATAGCTATAACAGTTCTGAAAATTTGAGGAAGAAAAAAAGAGATAACAAATCTTCAGAGGGAAACCACATGCTTCGAACAAAGATCAACACCATGAATGCACAAATCAATTTTTCCAGGTAAAAAGGAGATTTGCAAAACAGTTAGAAAAGATACGTTTAGGTTGGAAATCTATTACATTACATTAAAGTTGTTCAAAAATTATTCTCCATATATAGAAACAAATTTATCTAATTTTCTGATCTTGCACAAGGCATCCAAAAATAGGATTTTTTCAAGAGGAGCGCCATGTTCTTGGGATAGCTTGATACAAAGCTTATCAAATTTACTTTTCTTTAGAATGAAAACATTTTCTTCTTTTTAAAATAACAAAAATGGATGGGATAGTTCTAAGCCCACACACAATACTGTGAAAATTGTTCATAATAAGGCACTTGTGAAATGTTAATATCCCCATTTCAACTTATGAAGATAGAGCCTTCTACAAACTAACCCTCTTAAAAGTATTATGGTCCATAATGCTGCAGGGAATATATTAAAAATAATGTATATAATGATGACAGGATTAGGCTCAATTTAAAATAGTCATGGTCTTTACCCAGCATGATGGTAAGTACTAAAGGAAGATGTCCTTCTATCTAAATTTGTTTATATTAATATATGGAATGTGAAAAACACAATTTGCAGGAGCCCTATTTTTTGCAGAAGAAAACAATAGTAGTCTTTTAATTTTATGATATTTAATTTTAATACATTATTCTCTTAATTTTGCTGCCAATGTAAATGATTTTTTAAATAAGATGATATTGGTTCCTAGCAGTATTTTTTTCAATCCGAGAAAAATATTAAATTTACATAAGTTGCTGTGAGAAGCAAGCGGTAGAAAAAGGCCTTGAATAGACATTTCAATGTCCCTTGGTCAGCTTATGGTATAGATAACAATATATCCACCCATCGTCCACTAGGCCTTTAAATATCTACAAGCTTGCTGACTGTACCATTTGGGTCACATCAGGAATATAGTGGTACCAAACTGTTTACCTTTTCCATTCCATCTTCCTTCAAGCTGATGATATCCAAATCAAAATCTTTTCTTAAGCCATCTGTTTTGTTGAAAGAAATCCGTCCTGTCAAACCACTCCAGTGGCCCTAAAAAAACAGATTGAGGGAGATAGAAATAGGATTAGGTGCATTATGTTTAACTTTTAAGTTTTATAAATAAAAAATAGACGTGTAACTTCTCTTCCTTGATATAATTACTTTTGAAATTGAAATGTAGCCTTGTTTGATTAATTCTATAATTTAGTATTTCTTCGAGAGCTAAGTACTACATACACAGAAGAACCTGAACAATTTATTTATTTATTTATTTATTTATTTTTTAATTTATTTATTTTTTAATTAATTTATTTATTATTAGAGTTGAAAGGGACCTTACAGGTCATCAAGTTCAACCCCCTGCTTGAGCAGGAAATCCTACAGCACTCCAGCCAAATGGCAGTTCAATCTCCTCTTGAAAATGTCCAAAGTTGGGGAGTTCACAACCTCCGCCTGCAGGCTGTTCCATTGGTTGATCGCTCTCACCGTCAGGAAATTCTTCCTTATCTCCAGGTTGAATCTTTCCTTGGTCAGCTTCCAACCGTTGTTTCTCGTCCAACCCTCTGGTGCCCTGGAAAATAGTGTGCCCCCTCCTCTCCGTGGCAACCCCTTAAGTACCTGTATACAGCTATCATGTCTCCCCTAGCCCTTCTTTTTACTAGACTATCCATGCCCAGTTCCAGCAACCTTTCCTTGTATGGCCTGGTCTCTAGTCCCCTTATCATTTTAGTTGCTCTTTTCTGCATCCTTTCCAGAGTCTCTATATCTCTTTTGAAGTGTGGTGACCAGAACTGGATGCAATACTCCAGGTGTGGTCTGACGTAGGAATGGAGCTCAGATTTTTCTTTCTCTAACCTAGTTCATGGTTTCCCTTCTCTTCCATCCACACAAGGGAACTTCTGCAAAGTTCCAAAGATCCAAGCTTTCCTTCTGCAGCCTGACAAAAGGATTTCCACACATTTCTCCAGTTGTGAAATCCATTTTTGTGAGCGTGGCTTGGTGGGTGTGGTGTAGCTTGGTGGGCGTGGCTTGGTGGGCATAGTAGGGGAAGGATACTGCAAAATTTATTAATTAGATTTATTTATTAATTAGATTTGTATGCCGCCTCTCTCCGCAGACTCCGGGCGGCTAACAACAATAGTGAACAACATATAAAAAATCTAATATTTAAAATAATTTTTTAAAAAAACTAATTTAAAAAGACCAAGCATACACACAAACATACCATGTATAAATTGTATAGGCCTAGGGCGAAGGGCATATCTCAGTTCCCCCATGCCTGATGACAGAGGTGGGTTTTAAGGAGCTTGCGAAAGGCGAGGAGGGTGGGGGCAATTCTGATCTCTGGGGGGAGTTGGTACCAGAGGGTCGGGGCCACCACAGGGAAGGCTCTTCCCCTGGGTCCCGCCAAATGACATTGTTTAGTCGACGGGACCCAGAGAAGGCCAATTCTGTGGGACCTAACTGGTCGCTGGGATTCGTGCGGCAGAAGGTGGTCCCGGAGATATCCCCTTTCCCTCCCCACTCTGGGGCCAACCAGGGATGATATTTGCTGGTTCTCCGAACTACTCAAAATTTCTCCTACCGGTTCCCCAAACTAATAAAAATTTCCTGTACCAGTTCTCCAGAACCTGTTAGAACCTGCTGGATTTCACCCCTCTCTGTATATGGAGGGGAGGGGAAATCCTTCAGCAGGTATCAACAATTTGGTTTTCTAGGGAAGTTGGCAAATAGCAATCACATGTTCACAGCATGCTTGATAACAAGTTGCCAAGAACTTAGGTCATGATGCTGTGGCCACAGGGACAGAGTGACATTTTATGACATCGGAAGTGCTTTATAAATCTTTTCTCAGCTGTCATAACTTCAAACGCTCATTACACAACTGATTGAAACTCAAGGACTACCTGTAATAATTATATTCAACAATACAAATATTAAAGTCAGAAAGCAGATTATGCACTAATGAAATTGAAAGGAAAAAAATTCAAGGAATTTTGAATTACCATTTATCACAGTGTTATTCAATTACTAGAATTATTAACATAATTTATGACAGAAAATAATCCTCTTTGTAGTGACTTGAGATAATAATATTTCCATTCCTATCTTACTTATATTAACATTTTAAATATTTACAGATATTTACAAAACTCGGTCTGTAGTATTCATAGATTTTTGTACTGATGGATTTTTATATTGGATTTTTATATTGATCCCAAATCTTCAATTTCATATCACTAATGATCAGTGAAGGGCTACCAAAATTTTTACTACCACACAGTGGGCATGGCTTATGCAAGACGCCCTGCATTTTCTTTCAACATCTTTCAGTGCAAATTGGGTGCTCTGGGGTGGAGCTCCATTTTCACTACCCTACTGCATCCCCCTCTCCATCCGGGCAGTAGCCCACCCCTGCTAATGATGTGTATAAATCATATATAATACTCATTCAATCCATGTACTGTAGGTAGGACAAGGCATACACATGCTTTTTCTATTATCCATCAGCCAGATGTTTAGACTGAATTTTGCATTTTTATCCACCAACCAAGTTCTTACCAAAATCCTGGGATAGATTGTTTGATAGTTATATCAATGTATTAGAAATGTATACATGTTTGAATAATATTTTCATTAAAAGGTACAATATGTATAGAATTCTAACTGTGTTATTGTAATAACATACTGTATATTATTTTTATTGTTGCATTTCTATCGCTTTTAGAGCACCTTTTATGTATGCATCTCCATTACTGTAATATTGTTTTGTGTTTTGCTCCCCTTTTCTTTGTTATCAATTAAAAAGTATGTGTGTGAGTGTGTGTGTGAAAGAGAGAGAGAGAGAAAGATATGGATTCTTATGCCTCCGCAAAGCTTTGCCCCATCAAAGCAATGTGCCCCATCAAAGCAATGAGATTCATAGAGAGAAAGATACATATAAGAGACACTGAAAGTTGATCTGATTATTACTTTTTGTTAGACAAATAGCTGTTATGATACAGTTTAGGATGGATGCGCACTGAATTTCTGAAAACAAGGATACATAAAAATGCAGCATTCATAATACATTCCGCTAGGTAAAAGTGTGTCCTTGTTATTCTGATGTGGAACACATAGAAAGCAGCTGTGCACTTAATATGATGAGAGCATAAAGAATGCCCATGTATTCACAACATAATAAACTATATACTTTCTAAATGTAGAAAGTGAAGATGAACTTTACTCATCTATGACCTTGTAGTACTGCAACCTATTTATTCTGTATCACAAAGAGTTTGGCAGCTCCTAATTCCAATTTCAAATCTTGGTTAAATGTAAAAAATCTAGCTGAAAGCACTGCTTTCTCAAAAGAAGAAGGAAGGAAGGAAGGAGGGAGGGAGGGAGGGAGGGAAGGAAGGAAGGAAGGAAGGGAGGAAGGGAGGAGGTTTCCCTGTATGATACAACACACAGGGCAATTGATGGCAGTTCTAGTACATAAGAATTGTAATACAATTGTAGACAAAAGGTAGATAAATTTGACTGTTGCTCTTTTTATGAGAAAAAAATGAATGAACTTTCAGGAAAAAATACTTGAAAACAAGGTCATTCATTCTCTGCATTTCAGCAAATACATACTTTTGAGGGAAATCTGAAAAAATGAATAATTGTTTCAGTTTCCCAAGCTCCGCAAAAAGAAATTTACTAAAAGTTGAAATTTAATAGTTTCTTGATTAATTCTGAGACCAGAGTTACTGATGTTTAAACTGAATTCTCTTTTACAACAAACTAAACTAAATTTGGCCAATGTTAACCTGATGCTTCTTTGTAAAGAAACAAAAGCATCATTTTTTGATGCCAAGAACAACCCATATATACCTCTTTTATCAGATTCATAAAGCGAGTTCCAAACCGCCATGGCTTATGCCGGTGACACTGGAGGGAACTGACTGTCATTTGAAAGGCCCGTTGGGATGCTACTGCTACCATGTAAACGCCATCATACATCAAAGCTGATTCTGTCTGTTTTGGGAAAAAGACACACACACAAAGAAATCAACCACAAGAATAGTAGCATGTTTTCGAAATCTTATTTTCTTCTAAAATGCTGGCTATTTCTCCTATTTTGGTTTTCTGCCAATTTACGGTAATAATTTTTGTTTGTTGTACATTGAAACCAATCTCTTAGATTGTGGGAAGTACAGTGATACCTCGTCTTACAAACGCCTCATCATACAAACTTTTCAAGATACAAACCCGGGATTTAAGATATTTTTGCCTCTTCTTACAAACTATTTTCACCTTACAAACCCACCACCGCAGCTGGAATACCCCGCCTCCAGACTTCGGTTGCCAGCGAAGCAACCGTTTTTGTGCTGCTAGGATTCCCCTGAGACTCCCCTCCATGGGAAACCCTACCTCCGGACTTCCGTGTTTTTGTGATGCTGCAGGGGAATCACAGCAGGGGAATCACAGCAGTGCAAAAATGGGCGCTTCGCTGGCAATGGAAGTCTGTAGGTGGGGTTTCCCAGTGAGGGGAGCCTCAGTGAAATCGCAGCATCGCAAAAACATGGAAGTCCATAGGTGGGGTTTCCCATGGAGGGGAGCCTCAGGGGAATCCCAGAAGCACAAAAACGGGCGCTTAGGCTGGCAAAAGGGGTGAATTTTGGGCTTGAATGCATTAATCACTTTTCCATTGATTCCTATGAGAAACCAATTAAGTTTGTAAGACAAGGTATCACTGTATATAGAAAAGCAGAAGTAGAAAAAGTATTAGAAACAGCATAAAAAAAGAAGTTTCCTAACTTTTACATTTTAAAACTTTACACTTTTAGCCAAATTGTCTTAAGAGTAACATTCATCTGGATGTTAGTAATGTTGGGGTCAGTTGTAGTTCTTGGCCAGTCTTTTCCATGCTATGAGGGCTACGGTTATTCATTTCTTCATACAGACAATTAATAAAAATATTGACTAGCACAGTGCCCATATAGAGGCCTGGGTTTGTGGCACTGTCCCACTGCTACATTCAAGTTGCTATGGAACTATGTATGAGAACTCTCTGGATTTTGTCATTCAGTCAACTATGGAGTCATCCAGTAATGGGCAGCCAAAATTTTTACTGCCACACTGTGGCTGTGGCTTATTTTGTGGGTGTGACTTGATGGTCATGTGACTGGGTAGGAGTGGTTTGCTGGCCATGTGACCAGGTGGGAATGGCTTGAATGATTATCATTGTTCAAGTAAACTGTTAAATCCTCGACTTACAATCTTACCAGTGTCATTCACTGGGGTGACAATTTCCTACAATCTCCTTCCTGGATCGCCTCCCCGCCCCAGGCTGGGTAGCTAGGTGAATGGGTGCTGCCAGAAGCATAAATGCTGCCAGCTCCACTTCCACCCAAGCCTTCTGCTTGCACCTTAGGCGGGAGGTGGCCATGTGGGGCTGGAGGGTAGATGGGCAGGAGAGAGGGAAGCTCGTCTGAGGCTAGGAAGGAGGAAAGAGGAAAAAAGCAAGAAGCGCAGCCACAGCAGCAGCAGGGGAAAAAACGGTGAGCCGAGCTGAGACCAGTAATCCAGGAAGTGACAACTGCCGATTAGCTGGAGTTGCGCACTCATCTTCATTTCCGCCGGTGGAACTGCATTCCACCCCATCCTGCCTGCTGCCCACCCCTGGTATCATCTAATAGTTGTGTTACTGCAAGTTAACAAATAATAATGAGTAACTTTATTGAATAGTAAGGTCAGGCACATAATTTCTATGGAATATTTCAAAGATAGAAAGCTAAAATTCCTCATGTTATGGCTCTTGTTGCATTTCTATCACAGCATTCCCACGTATGTTATTTCATAATCTGCTGGAGGATTTTGCCAAATTTCATTCTTTAGAATGAAATTCATCTCCCCACCCCACTGAATTTGGTCCCTTTGAGTTGTTGCTGACTCTTGGTGACTGCCTAGACTCATCCAAGTTAGAAAAAGGCCTTTGGCCAGATAATAAACTGTTAGTCTTATTTATTTGTTTGTTTGTTTATTGAATTTGATCTCTTAGCAAATGATTTTAAAGTGTGATTCAGCCCTTGTTAGAAAAAGTTAGGCTGCTTTTCCAAGTAGTCTAATATTGGATGTATAACATTTCCTCGATTATTGCACAATTAAACTTTGACCAGACAGAGTTTGTTTCCTGTCAGATGGAAATGTTATCTTATCAGGTGGGAAGAGTCTGAGCTTGACTTCTGAGGAAGTCATCAGAATCCTTGTAATAGGAATGACATTACAAGGCAGGATAAAGAGCTATGAGCTGTTGTGGTTAGCTCTGGCCCAGCTCCTGCCCCAAGGACTGTGGATGTGGGGGAAACATCCACATGCTGCAGGCCTGTTTTGCCCCCGATGGAATCTGCTGATGAAGGCTCCTCTGACCAAGAAGACATGAGTGACAGGGAGGAGGAGACTGTGGCAGACAGCTCAGAAGGAGATCAATTATCTAGCTCCTCCTTGGATTCAGAACAAGAGTTAATGATACAGCCACGCATATGGAGAGCGATGCATAGGCAACAACAACTGAGAGATTATTATCAAAGAAAATGAGGCCACCTGTGGTTGGGTGGGGCTGTGGTAATTAGTGAGGCTTGTATAAATAGCAGCCTATGGGTTTGACCATTGTGGAGGATTGTCTGATCGTTGTGTTTCGTGACTGCTTTACTGACTTGGACCTTTGTGTGCTGATTTCCCCCCGCTTTGAAACTACACCAGGGCAAAGTGTGTTTCACTTTGTGAAAGAAGAAGGACTGTGAATTGCCTCACAGCTGCAAGCTAAGTATCACAGAACTGATAAGGGACTTGTACAAATTACCAGTTGCTATCCAAAAAGAGGGCTTGGTTTAAGTGAATTTTCATTATAAAGAACATTGTTTTGAATTTTCAAACGTGTGTGTGTCTGAAATTTGTACCTGTGAATTTTTGGGAAGAGTCTACCAGGGAGCCCGACAGAACATGAGCTGGACTACCATCATGTAAAGGATATCTTAGTCCACAGAAAGGGGCATATGTGGGAAGCATTTCAGAAGGGGCCCTCCTTATTTTCTGGAAAGTAAAAGGACACCTTTGTTTTGTGAGCTATGTTAGCAGCCAGCAAACATCTGAGTTAATAGATGCTAGTTATAAGCAATTCAGGACATAAGAGGATTCAAACAGTATTGTCTGCCCACCACATACTTTTTGAAACAGTTGGCATTAATTAAATAATGTCATTTGGTGAGTCTCAGGAAATAGCCTTTTTCAACCATTCTCCCCAAGATTCACGCAGTCCTCCCTTAATTCTATTTAAGCAAGCCATGAAATCCTGGCTCTACCCAAGTGGGAGCATTCTTTCCCTTGTGTATTTTTTTTAATCTCTTGAATGGTTGGTGGCTTTTTTCTAGCCTTTTTTTTTCCATGTGATTTTTTCGGTTTTAATCTTTTCTTGGTGTTGTATTTTTTAAGTCACATACAGTCATGACAAGCTGAGGCAGACTGTAGATCCAAAGTCAAGCAATTTTTTTTTTAGCAGATTTAGACTTTCAGCAGATGTAAACTAAAGCTGAAATTTCCTGCTATCACACACTTCTTTGAAAGATACCAATATCTTCTGCTGTCCTGGCAGATAGATTCCATGAAGTTATCTCTTGTGTTTCTCATTCAATTTATTCTTCCTATGATTTGCGAATTTCTGTGTAGGCATATGCTTTCTTTATGTAATACATTTATGGCTTTACAATAAATTATCCATGATAAAACAGTAATAGGCCTAAGTTTAGGACCAGCAAGTCCCTGAATCGGATCACTAATTAAAATTTGCTAAAATTAAAGTGTTGAGATGAGAGCCTTACATTGTTTAATTGGTCTAACCTTGTAATGTGGTTAAAAGACTACAACCTGTAGTGAAATGTAGTATTATTTATTATTGAGCTTCACAGTTAATTCAAAAGTTAATTGTTCAACCTGAAGAAGAAAAATGGCTTTGATTGGTTTTTGAGGGAGATTGTTAAGATGTACTGTTGTACTATTGTGGGGGTTTTTTCCAATTCTTAAATAACATTTTCCTAAAGGGGAAATATGTGGTAGGTTACAAGTACAAAGTAGTGTCATTTTCCCTGACATACAAAATTTAATGAATGAAGCAAGAAAGCTGCATGATTATCCTGATGAGACAATAACAGTATTGTGTAACAGCTAAAATAATCCACTTTGTAGTTACACGACTATGCCAGCCTTGTAAATCCTTTTGGAAATTAACAGATTATTTGTCTGTTTCATTAACCTACAGTACATAGATCATTGCCAAACCTAGGTGATGTGAATTTATCAGTTACCTTTAATTGCAGAACAACTCTGGGATCTCTTTGAAGTCACAATAAATACAAAAATTTATTATTACATGTGAACTATCCCTGGACTTTGTTGTATTTATATCCTGCCTTTCCTTTAGAAGTGCAAAGTTGAATTTGAATACTAGCCTAAAATCATCCATTGACATTCCATAGTAGGGAGTGGGCTTGAATCTTGATCTTCCTATTTTAGTCCAATATGCTATCCTCACACTATAAGATCCAAACTTCTCACAAGCAGGAATTTAACCACAATCCACACATCGAGAATTGCTTTGAATTGTTTAACAATTAGAAATACTGGATATAAGAGAAGAGACTTTAGGAGATGAGAACACCATCAATACCATAGCAACTGCAGGTAGTTCTCACTTACTGATCACAATTTGTACCAGGAACCTCATCATTAAGCACAGACATTAAGTGAAACATCATGCTCTTATGAAAAGAGAAATACTTGACCTAACATTGTTTCAGATGCATTTGCAGGTAAACACTGCCTTGTACTGTAAAGAGCAGGTTTCTGGGTTGTCTCAGTTTCTACAGTTTCTCAAACTTCCAGCTCAGTTGTGACTATCTACAGGGTGCGTTCCAAAACTAATGCAATTTTTAAAAAAAAGTAATTTATTGAACAGATTTGCACAAACACTTAAAATTCTTCAAAGTACTGTTCTTGGGCCTCTACACATTTTTTCCAGCGACTCTGCCATGACCAGTACGTGCCCTAGAACAGCGTTTCCCAACCGGTGTGCCGCGGCACACTAGTGTGCCGCGAGACACGGTCAGGTGTGCCGCGAAGCTCCTAGGGAAGCTCCAGCTGGGCGGGGCGCTGCCGGTGCCGGTGCCTCCGACCTGGAGCTCCCACTCGCAGCTGTCCCCTGGCTCCTGCCCGATGCCGCTGTTTCCGGCGCTCTCCTGCTGGGCCCCAAAGAAGGAAGGCAGGAAAAAGGAGAGCTTCATTCTTCGCGCCTCCTTTTTCCCGCCTTCCTTCTTTGGGGCCCAGCAGGAGAGCGCCAGAAACTGCGGCATCGGGCAGGAGCCGGGGGACAGCTGCGAATGGGAGTTCCAGGTCGGAGGCACCGGCAGCGCCCCACCCAGCTGGAGCTTCCCTGGCGTCGGCAGCAAGTGTCCTTTGGGGCCCGGCGGGAGGGCACTGGTGGTGGGAGTGGGAGGGTGCCAGCTGCAGCGACCCCAGGCAGTCACGGGGAGATGGCGGCGGCGAGAGGGAGCTCCAGGGTGGAGGCACCGACGGTGGCGGTTGGACGTGCTGCTGGATGCCGTACATGCTGGCACTGAGGGGCTGGCATATACGTCGTCCAGCAGCACGTCCAGCTGCTGCCGTCAGTGCTCCCGCTTGCAGTCAGCTGAGAGAGAGAGAGAGAAAGAAAGAGAGACATAGCAAGAGAGGCAGAGAGAGAGAGAGAGAGAGAGAGACATAGCAAGAGAGGCAGAGAGAGAGAGAAAGAAAGAGAGACATAGCAAGAGAGACAGAGAGAAAGAGAGACAGAAAGAGAGAGAGAGAGAGAGACATAGCAAGAGAGAGAGAGAATGAGAGAGAGAGAAAGAGAGACATAGCAAGAGACAGAGAGAGAGACACACACACAGAGAGAGAGACATAGCAAGAGAGACAGAGAAAGAGAGAAAGAGAGACATAGCAAGAGAGGCAGAGAGAGAGAGAAAGAAAGAGAGACATAGCAAGAGAGACAGAGAGAAAGAGAGACAGAAAGAGAGAGAGAGAGAGACATAGCAAGAGAGAGAGAGAATGAGAGAGAGAGAAAGAGAGACATAGCAAGAGACAGAGAGAGAGACACAGAGAGAGAGAGAGAGACATAGCAAGAGAGACAGAGAAAGAGAGAAAGAGAGACATAGCAAGAGAGGCAGAGAGAGAGAGAAAGAAAGAAAGAAAGAGAGACAGAGCAAGAGAGACAGAGAGAGAGAGAAAGAGAGACAGAGAAAGAGAGATAGCAAGAGAGGCAGAGAAAGAGAAAGAAAGAGAGACATAGCAAGAGAGACAGAGAGAAAGAGAGACAGAAAGAGAGAGAGAGAGAGACATAGCAAGAGAGAGAGAGAATAAGAGAGAGAGAAAGAGAGACATAGCAAGAGACAGAGAGAGAGACACAGAGAGAGAGAGAGACATAGCAAGAGAGACAGAGAAAGAGAGAAAGAGAGACATAGCAAGAGAGGCAGAGAGAGAGAGAAATAAAGAAAGAGAGACAGAGCAAGAGAGACAGAGAGAGAGAGAAAGAGAGACAGAGAAAGAGAGATAGCAAGAGAGGCAGAGAAAGAGAAAGAAAGAGAGTTATAGCAAGAGACAGTGAAAGATAGAGAGAGAGCAAGAAAGAGAGAAAAAAGCAAGAAAGAGATAGCAAGAGAGACAGAGAGAGAGAGCAAGGGAGAGAGAAAGACATAGAGGAAGGGAAGGAGGGAGAGAGAAAGAGAGCAAAAAAGAGAGGAAGAAAGAAAGAGGGATGGAGAGACAGAAAGAAGGGAAGGAAGGAAGAGAGAGAAAGAGGGAGAAATAGAGCGAAAGGGAGGAAGAGATTTTTTTGTCCAAACTTTTCTTTAGCCCCCCCCCCCCCCGTTCAATGTTCCCCAGGATTTCGAAAATATGAATAAAGTGCCGCGGCTCAAAAAAGGTTAGGAAACACTGCCCTAGAAGGCATCTTCGGGGATCTCTCGCAAGGTCTTCGTCACGGCTGATTGGATCTCTTCTATGGACGAAAAACAAGGCTGCCTTAATCCAAGGGAACAAAAAGAAGTCTGCTGGGGTGACATCAGGACTATAGGGGGTGGGGCAGCGTTGGCACCTGGTGTTTGGCCAGGAACTCGTGGACTCGTAGCGTGTTGTGGCAAGGCGCATTTTTCATTTGCATTATTTTTGGAACACACCCTGTTCATATAAAAGTATGGCATGAACTTCATTTAACTAAACTAGAATTTCCTAAGTTTCTTTCTTTGTGGTCTAACTTCAATTGGTTTAACTAGACACATGATTGCAACTAAATTGGTTCCAAAGATGTTCCAGATCTCAAAGAGGCATGAATGTACCTTGTGCCTGCAGCTCATTAATATAACCCCATCTTCGCATATGAACACAGAATAGCTGTAATACTCTATTGTTTTTTATGTCATCAACTCACTTAGAATTTGCTTGTCACTAAAATAATATAACTTCTTATTTAATTTCAGATGGTGTTTTGTCACTTACTGTCATCATGCCATCCAGGAGTCCAGTCTCTGGCTTAGGTGGTGCCTGTAATCTTTCCATGGACCACTTATCAATAACAGAAGCCACTTGTGTATTGTCAATGTTGAGCAGACGAAATCCAGTCATATTGACTCCACTGTATCTAAAGGGCTCCAGGTCTAATGCAAACAAATCCTGTATTACCAAGATTTTGTTGGTGATACAACAACAAAAGGAAAAGACAAAGGCATTAAAGATAAAATGGATAACATTGTATTCAATCCAATAACATAAAAGTGCCACACTGGTTTAGTAGGACTTTATATCAATTATGTAGCTTTCAATTAGTTATCCTTGTATTATTCTTTGAGCAGGGAAACTGAACTTGTTCAATATAGACATATCCACCCATGTAAACTTAAAGCTTAAATGTGAAATCTTATCTTTGCCTTTCACTATTTCTGCCAAATCCCTGTTGATATTGAATATATATTATCCTTCTTAAGTCCAAGTTTTCTAGACAGTGCATACATTATTAAATCTAAATAATGATGAACTGAATATGATTTATTAGATATCATAGATATAACTTGTGTTAACACAGAACTCCAGATATTTGTAATATTATATTCTAAGAAGGGTGCCCAGGAGTACATGTGCTGATTTATAGTATTTTTGTAATAATGTTTCTGCTACAAACACAGGAGATGAGAGGGGTGGGGGGAGAGACATCTACTCAGGAAATCATGACAAATTGATTACTTCATGCCTTGAAAAAGTCAACAACATAAATAATATAATTTTACAATTTTGAAGCTTGGTATTTCCCTTGCCTGCTACCTGGGGTAAATAGCTGTCACTTTATCTGATGTATGTATTAGAACAGCAAATAAGCAGTTCCATGTGAATTAGAGGTTTGTAGAGCAGCAATTTAAGGACTAATTTGAGTGATATTAATTTGTGTGGCACATTTCAAAATCATGTCATAAATAACATAACATGAAAGAGTATAAATCATTTATCAGGATGTGAAATTTGTCTATCCATCCATCCATCCATCCATCCATCCATCCATCCATCCATCCATCCATCCATATACTACTGTGTGCTCTGGTTTTAATTAGAACATTCTCATCTTTCACAATGGTAAAAATAATTAAGTGAAGCAAGAAAAAGGGGAAAATATTCTTTCTGTATATTTTAAATGTTTTCTCAATGTGAGACTGTAATATTTACAAAAATATTAATAATAATTTATTTTCAAGGAAGTTAGAGTTTTTTTGTAACAATATTACTTTTTATGGTAAACATTTGTATACAAAATATAACCCAGTGATGTGATATTATTTGAGAAGTTGCTCTTACTTTAATTTTGGAACATCAGTGTCTTTATTTAATAAAGCTCTTGAATAATATGGATTTTTCTAAGTCAATAACATCCTGAAAGCCTAAACAATGGCACTGTGTTTGATGCAGTTAAAATATAACCATAAACAATTAAGGATACTAGACTGATTTTGTGACCAATTCCTCCATTTTAGAGAAGTCCTTTGGAAACCTTAAGCAAGACTAGTTCAGCATTCACCCACTGGACGTACTCCATCTATGTTGATTACAAAAATCTATTGTTTACAGTCAACACGAGCACAAGTTCCCAGAGTTCCTGGTAGAAGATAATTATTCTATAATTACAAATTTCATAGTAGACCAGTAACTTTGGTCTTTTCCTCCTGCCCAAACTTTTCAAGGATATGCTGTTAAAATGTGAGTTCTTCACTGAATTAATTAGCAGATTGAAGAGAGATGAAAACAGAGTGAGTGAATTGCTGATTGTGATGGATATGCCAAGCCATCTTGTTTACAAGATCTGACTACGAGCTACAGTTATTTTTTAGCATAATTTTATTTTTGGAAATTTACTAGGGCCATACATAGAACACTGTCATAAAATAAGCTCTTCAGTAGTGATGGGCGGACCGAACTCGCACAATTCGGGGCCGTACTGAATTTTGCGGCGTTCAGTATACCGAACATGAACCCGAAATTTTTTGAAACTTCAGGCAAAGTTCGGGGTCGCGTTTGGCATTCGGAGCTTTGACGTCACCGGCAGGTTGCTAAGGATGCCAAGGTGATCACTTCCTGGATTCCATGGAATCCAGGAAGTGATCACCTTGGCATCCTTAGCAACCTGCTGGTGACATCAAAGCTCCGCCCCCGGAATCTCTTTGTGGGAGGGATTCCCCAGCTCCTTCAAAGGGCGGTTTCACGTAAAAATAAACATTGTTATGTTTCCGAAAAAGGACACTGCAGCAGCACTGCAAGCAAAGGGCGGTCCTTTCACATAAAAATAAAAAAATATATTTTTATGAAAAAGGAGGGCAGATGCTCATTGAAGAAAAAAGAGGAGAAAAGTATGTAGGAATAATGGAGTGTGGGGTGGGGAGAACGGAGGGCAGAGGCTCATTGAAGAAAAAAGATGAGCATCTGCCCTCTGTGGAATCCAGGAAGTGATCACCTTGGCATCCTTAGCAACCTGCCGGTATATGTGACGTCAAATCTCTTGGTGGGATTCCCCGTTCGGGTTCAGTTCGGGTTCGGCTGAATTTTGCATGAAGTTCATCCGAACTTGCCGAACCCGAACACCGTTGGGTTCGCCCATCACTTCTCTTCAGCTCTTTCTGTGTTAATGGTACAAATAATTACTGAAGTATCTTACCAGAGTTGTAAAAAAGTAGTGATAATATTCAGTCATCATTCCCATGGAGAGAATCTGTGAAAAAACAAAGTGGGGAGGTGAACCAAAGTGGGGGGAAAAACACAGCATAGGTAATAATTGATTCTGTAATGCTGCATTTTTCAAACTTTTTCGGACTGCAGAATCCATCAGGTTTTTAAAAAAATTCTCCTGAGTCAGAGGCAAAGCTCTAATAATAGAAAATTGCCTTCATTTACTTTATTTTTCTTCCTTTATTTTCTTCTTTCTTTGTTAGGGCCTCAGTCTAAGGAATCTCAGCAAGCTCACATCCTGGAACCCTAGGGTTGTGCAGAACACAATGTGGAAAATGCTGCTCTAATATACCTGTGACAATATCTTCATAGACTATGAAATAGTGTAAAGCAGTAGTGGAGGGCAGTATGCCTGAAGCCTATGAATAGATGCCTATTTCTTTATATTTGAATGGCTTTGTAATAATTACAGTAACCACAGGCAAGTCATCAGCACCCTCTCTCTTTCGGACAAGGGCTTTTTGATATAATTTAAAGGTAAGTAAATTGGTGTGGAGTGGAATAATATTCAAAGTAAAAGCCTTTGATGCAGTTCATGGCTGGCAGAATGAAACAGCTGCCAGAGGAAGTGGATTTTGAATGTCAGGATACTACAGCAATAATTTTAAATTTATTGTCATTGCATTTACACTGACAGGAAAAGGTGTCAGTGGCAGTGCTTCCCCTACCAGATACTAAATAACTTGACTGGCTTCGGTGTATCTTACAGTTTATTAGTTTATTAGATTTGTATGCTGCCCCTCTCCAAAGACTCAGACTTGCATAGAAGACATAGAAATCAACACTAACACCAATGAAACACCTACACCAGTGAAATAAGCCAAAATCATTAGTGTTGTGTTTGGGCCTGGGCCAGCCGTTGCTCCCACAGATGGGAGAGACGCAGCACAAAGTGAACGTGAAAACCTGGCTGACAGCCAGGAAGATGTGGCAGACAGCCAGGAGGATTCAGCAGACAGCCCAGGGGATTTGGCCTGCAGTCCCTCAGACAGTCTGTCCTCGCTCAGTTCGTCTGCAGATCAATACATTGATTTATGTAGCCGAAGAGCTATGCAAAGAAGGGATCGCTTTAAGGAGTATTACAAATCATGATAGGAGCACCTGGTTTGGGTGTGGTTCCCTTAATGAGGGCTAAAGGGATAAAAAGAGCACAAGGGCCAAGACAAACTGTGGCTGTTTATCTGTGTTGTTTTGTGGTTCCTGCTTCGAAGTTTCTGTGCTGTTGGAGTTTTCAACCCAGCTTTGTCAGACAAGTGGGAGGTGAAAACTCTGGGACTTGCTGTTTGCTTCAAAGATTCAAAAGGACTCCTGAAACGTCTTTGCTCATTCCAGGTTGTCTTTGTTTGTTTGTTTTTCCTTGTGTTTTTTTTGTATGCGGCTGAAGTAAGCCTTGCATTGTTTTCGGACATTAAGAACTGGTTTTTTGAGTAAGCTATTTTTGTGTATCTAATACAAATTTGCTGATTAGCAGAGCACGTGTGTGTTTGATTTCTTTTCACTGGACTATTACGCATTGCCGAGCCAGTCAGGCAGAACAATTAGTGCACATTATAATAAGAAAATCAACATTTCTTACTCTAACCTCCCATTTTGTACGATGAGGTTAAGATTTGAAACCAGCTGATAATGTCATTGTTTCCACCTAAAAGCAAGTTTTATCAGAGTAATAATATTTAATTTGGGGGAAGCAGTCAGTTCTAACTGTCAAAACAGCAAAAACCTGGCTGATGTACTGATGTGAGGACTGTATCTATAGTGCAGGCTGACAGTATTTGCATGATAATAGTCTCATACTGTTATCATCGAATAGTTTGTTAAGTAAAAGCTTTTAACGTAAATATACTGCTCAAAAAAATAAAGGGAACGCTCAAATAACACATCCTAGATCTGAATGAATGAAATATTCTCATTGAATACTTTGTTCTGTACAAAGTTGAATGTGCACAACAGCATGTGAAATTGATTGTCAATCATTGTTGTTTCCTAAATGGACAGTTTGATTTCACAGAAGTTTGATTGACTTGGAGTTATATTGCTGTTGTGATTCAGCCTGAGGCTCCTCAGGGACCGGCTGCATCTCTGCTGGATCCAGGCCCGGAGGAGGAGGACAGTGAACAGGAGGGGAAGGACCAGGCAGACGGGGGAGAGGAATGTCAGGAAGAGGATGAGTGGGAGCAGCCTGAGAGCCCCAGGGGGGGGGGCTCTCTCCAGCCAGTAGCCTGTCTTCATTGGATGAGGAAGCACAGGCTATAATTGACATGCGACAGAGACGTGCAGCTCAGAGACGGGACCAATTAGAAAGGTATTGGCAGCACTGAATTGGCAACAGCTGGGTTTGGGTGTGGTTCTCCTCAGCAGGGTTTAAAAGGCAGGCAAGCCCTTTTGGCCATGTGGAGCGTTATCAACTTGGAAGTCCTGTGACCCTGCTTTGCTTCTCGGCGTCTCTGATCTTGGCTTGTGGCCTAGAAGACTGGAAGACTTGGGGGAGGCGTATGTTTGTTATCTCCAGCGTTGTTTTTGACAGCAAGAATCCTGTTTTACTTCATGGCCTTCGTGAAACATCTTTGAAGTTCCTGTGTGTAAGGACATTTTCTGTTACCTGTTTTTGCTTTGAATTCTATAAACTGCCTTTGATTTTTATCAGTGTGTCTGGATTCTCTTTTTGGGTTGGTGTTTTCTGGAGGGACCCAGACAGAACAATTGCGTTGTTTAAATGTTCCCTTTATTTTTTATTTTTTAGCAGTGTGTATGGCAGTCCATTTGGCAGAAAAGTCCAGTATTTTCTTTTTGAACAAAATACATAACTGGATAAGCATCTCCCCCCAAAAATAATAATTCAGAAATGTTCTGTAGCTTGGAATGGCAACAGCCACTTTGGGTATTTATAAGAAAAAACAAAGTTGAATGATGAGGTTTAAATTTTAACAATAATATAATAATGATATCATGAATGATGAATATGCTTCAAGTACTATCAATCAGAATATCTACCTGCATATACAGACCTTTCCTACTGTCTCAGGTAATTACAGCAGGTCATTGATTTTCATCGCATTCTCTTAGTAATCCCATATCCCCATATGATGAAAGAATAATAGAGAACATTTCTTTATTATCTGCCCACAGAAACCAATTTAACACAGGCATCCCTTTGGCACTTTGTGGAAAGAGTAGGAAGGAAGCTGCTGTCATTCCCATGCACATAGAAACATCTAGTGATTGGCTTTAGAACGAAGTCACATTTCTCAGAGGTATTCTGTCAAGCACAGCATGCTAATGATAAGCACGAACAATGCCAAATGGAGCAACATCGTCTTTGCTGGAGAGACGGAGTAACGACACGGACACAAGAGCTGGATTTAAATTGGGTCATTTTTATTAACATAAATTTGCATAATTTATTCAAATACTTTGCATAAATTAGCATAAACAACTATGACCCGGAAATGGACCTGCAGGGTCAAACAACTACTTCCGGGGCGGAAATGACGTTATGCCAACAAACATTCCTGGGCAACTCATGGGCGTATCTCGATGCAAGTCCAGGTGAGGGCCAGGCCGTCACCTGCGACCTTTTTCTGCCATGCTGTGCATGAGGGGGGTCCCACCGGCTAACCCGAATCGGGGAATTAAAGGTGCAGGACCCAAAGACAGGTTCCCCCCAGCTGCTCAGGCAGAAACTCCCTCCATGAGCTTGCGGAGAACCTGTCAATCATCCCCAAAGATGCCCAAGGGAGAACGCGCGGTTGCTAAACCACCCCAGTTTTCCGCCCCTAACCTGCCACAGGAGTGGGGGTCAGATCTCTATCTTGGCCCCCCGACTCCCCCCTCTAGCTGCGCCAGCTCACGCAGAGACCGCTGCAGGTCCTGTAAGAAAATGGCATTCCCCTGTTCTGACAGGTGAACGCCATCGGCCCGGTAAAGCCATGGCCGGTCTATTGTGATAAGGGGATGGGCCACTACAACCCCACCTAGTTCCCTAACCGTTTTACCCATAGCCCTATTCACCCGTCGTCTAGCCCGGTGAATGGCCCTGAAGGGAAGAGGCGTCCCTCCACCCAAGCCTAGGTAAAATTTCGGACCACACCACTTGCGTGGTGGGCCATACCTCACGAAGCCCTCGCAGGTCTTCGCGTGCCTGGATGATCAGCGCCAGGCCTCCCAGTGTGCACAGGTCATTGCCACCTAAGTGCAATACCAGCCACCTGGGTGCGGCCACAGGACGCTGCCCACCCAAACCCACGACCCACAAAGGTCCCCAGGGGATCGAAGACCGCACCACATACGTGGCGAGCCACACAGCGTGAAGCCACCGCAGGCTTCCGCAAGCCTGGTGGGTCCCCAACCGACCCCCAAGCCGTACCGGTCCTTGCTCCAATAGCAAGACCAGCGACCTGGGCGCAGCAACAGGATGCCGCCCTCCCAGCACCACCTGGGCGCAGCAATGGGATGCCGCCCTCCCAGCACACATCCAGGCGCAGCAATGAAATGCCGCCCCTGGCACCACGTGGGCGCAATGGGATGTCGCCCTCCCAGGACCAACTGGGCGCAGCAATGGGATGCCGCCCTCCCAGGACCAACTGGGCGCAGCAATGGGATGCCGCCCCCCAGGACCAACTGGGCGCAGCAATGGGATGCCGCCCTCCCAGGACCAACTGGGCGCAGCAATGGGATGCCGCCCTCCCAGCACACATCCAAGGCGCAGCAATGGAATGCCGCCCCTGGCACCACCTGGGCGCAGCAATGGGATGCCGCCCTCCCAGGACCAACTGGGCGCAGCAATGGGATGCCGCCCCCCAGGACCAACTGGGCGCAGCAATGGGATGCCGCCCTCCCAGGACCAACTGGGCGCAGCAATGGGATGCCGCCCTCCCAGCACCACCTGGGCGCAGCAATGGGATGCCGCCCACCCAGGACCAACTGGGCGCAGCAATGGGATGCCGCCCCCCAGGACCAACTGGGCGCAGCAATGGGATGCTGCCCTCCCAGGACCACCTGGGCGCAGCAATGGGATGCCGCCCTCCCAGCACCACCTGGGCGCAGCAATGGGATGCCGCCCTCCCAGGACCAACTGGGCGCAGCAATGGGATGCCGCCCCCCCAGGACCAACTGGGCGCAGCAATGGGATGCCGCCCTCCCAGCACCACCTGGGCGCAGCAATGGGATGCCGCCCCCCAGGACCAACTGGGCGCAGCAATGGGATGCCGCCCTCCCAGGACCAACTGGGCGCAGCAATGGGATGCCGCCCTCCCAGGACCAACTGGGCGCAGCAATGGGATGCCGCCCTCCCAGGACAAACTGGGCGCAGCAATGGGATGCCGCCCTCCCAGGACAAACTGGGCGCAGCAATGGGATGCCGCCCTCCCAGCACCACCTGGGCGCAGCAATGGGATGCCGCCCTCCCATGACCAACTGGGCGCAGCAATGGGATGCCGCCCACCCAGCATAGCGGTAGAAACGCCCGTCCCCACCGCACGCCCCGTCTCCCCCGCCAGACAATAAGGACCCAGCCGCCACGACGGCAGGGTCCCCACCCCCGACGGTACCGTGTTGCTGAGTGGTCTCGGAGCGCTCATGACCCAAAGCAACACCGTCGGTCCGCCCGGCGGGGTTGAATAGAAGGGGACCAAAAAGGGAGCCCTGACCTAAGACCTCACCCCGGACCCTCAACTGGCCATTCGTAGCCTAAAACAGGCCGTCGACCGCCAGCGGTTGGCATCCCCGAATCCTCAGTATCGAGAACGCCGTCACCGCACTAGAGGCGGCGCCACTGCGGAACGAGCGTTCCCACAAGCGGCGGGATCCACGCTTGGCCTGCCAAACCCTGTACTCCAAAACCCGCCCGACTAAGGCAATGAGATGGAAGGCCAAAAAGGACCTAGCAACCAGCGATAAGGCCCTGGCCAGCCGTCCCGCATCTTACTATGCGGAACTCACCATAAATCCACAAACCAGCCCCGCCTTAGACAAAAGGCGAGGCCGGCCACCTTGACCTCAAAGTCCTAACTGAAAGGCCACACTGCCCAAACTGGACACAAATATGGCCAGGTACACAACTGGGGCAGGCCAGCTATAGGGTTAACCCGTATCCTGCCTGAACTCCCCGAACTCTGCACCCGTCTGCTGGGAATCCCCCAGAGTGCCAGGCACCACGGAGAGGGCCATAGCCCAGCAGACCCTTACTCTCCTACGCCCGGGAGCCCCCCCCCAGACTACAAAGGTGGCCGGGGAACGCATCTGACGACTCCCGGGCCCACGGGCCAGGGTCCGAAACCTGGACACTGACCACGGGACAAGGCATCAACGACCCCGTTATCCACCCCGGGGACATGCCTAGCCAAAAACAAACGCGTTTAGGGACAAGGACCTGTGCACACAATGGCGGACAAGCCGCAGGACCCTGTCGCTCGTAGAGGACAGGGCATTCACCACATGGACAACCGCTAGGTTGTCACCAAAAGTGCACGGTCTTGTCCCTAAACTGCTCCCCCCAAAGCTCTAAGGCCACTACTAAGGGGAAGAGCTCTAAAAACGTAAGGTCCTGAACCAATGAAGAGGCACTCCATTCCGGAGGCCATGCCTATTAAACCTGACCCAGAAAGCCCACCACACGCCGAGGTCAGCCCTGACCCCAGCGCAAAGGCGGGTATGATGATGGGGCAAACGGAGCCCCTTCATCGCGTCGTACAACCTCCTGGAAAGAACCCTACCCGGAACAGCCACCCGACAGGCAAAATTAAGAATGCCTGCCAATTCCTGAAGCTGCCGTAGGGTAACCTTCCGGCAGCCCAGCACCTCACCAACTTTCTTCTGCTCTTAAACAACTTCTCTAAGGGCAATCTGGAAGATTGCACCTCTGTGTCCAATTCAGTACCGAGGAAGGTAATCTTGGTGGTGGGGCCCACGGTCCCCTCAGAGGCTAAAGGCCCCCCCAACAGAGCGCAAAGGGCTCCGAAGTCCAGCATTAGAGCAAAGCATTGCTCTAAACGCGCAGGCCCCGCCAACAAGAATCCATCAAGGTAGTGAACGACCGATCCCAGACCGCTGTGCCTCCTGAGCGACCACTCCAAGGTGGTGCTAAAACTCCCAAAGAGAGCATGAGACAGAGCAGCCAATTGGCAGTGCCCTGTCCCCAAAAAACCCACCTTCACAATGGAAGCCCAGAAGCCCGAATCCGTCTGGGTGTATGGGGAGGAGCCGGAATGCCGACTCAATGTCGCATTTTCCCATAAGGGCTCCAACCCCACACTTCCTAACCATGGTCACGGTCGCATCAAAGGATGCGTACCGCACCGAACAAAGTTCGTCAGGAATGAAATCATTCACTGACTCCCCCTTAGCAAAAGACAAGTGGTGAATCAACCTAAATTCACCACTCGCCTTTCAGGGGACCACCCCTAAAGGGGACCCCTCCCATGCAAGGGATCCTGAATCCCTGAAAGAAACCTAGCAAGAGAGCAGCCGCTCTCGAGCGAGGGTGGTAGTCCCCCAACCAACCCTCGAGCGTGCTTACATACCTGGGCAGGGCCCATTTTCCCCCAGTAGGTGGGGTTTGTACCCTGGACCCCCTCCCCTCGCAACCGTCCCCTTTTAGGGGCGGGCAAAAGGGGGCGGAGGCACTACAGCCTGCGTCGGCAGGGTCTGAACCCCCCGCCCCTGACACCAGGCCATAGCAAAAAGCTGCCCAGGGGCCCGTGCCCCCGCAGTAGGGGCCGGCGGGGGGCCAAACCTGATTACAGGTGCCCCCCCCGAAAAACCCCCAGAAAACCAGGACCGGGTGGCCACTGTAATCCCCCCAACAGGACCCACCGGGGGGGGGGGCTTCCTAGCTACCCTGGCCAAGGGCCTCATCACCTTCCTAGGCTACCAAACATTTAAATAATTAATGTTTGACTAGAACGGTGGTACTGAAGTTTGACTACCCAGAAACAGAATTTAAACATGTTTGGAGAAACATATATCCATCCTGATATAAAATACAGGAAATATTATAAGGGCAGACTAGAGGGACCAATAGGTCTTTTCCTGCCTTCTGTGTCTATATAAATATATTAAATAATATTAACCACAATTACCAATATAAGCAGTGTTATCATTATTATTAATGTGTTATCTCATTCTTATTTTTACACAGAAATGCCAAGAGGGCAGCAAATGGCCTCTGCCCGCACAGGCAGCGCAGCAGCAAGGAGCTGCCGCCAAGGGCCTAACTGCCCCCTATACCGGGGCCACAAAACGGGGGGGGCGCCACGCGATCCCCCCCGCCCGATCCCCCACGGTCCCGAGGAGGCGACCAGAAGGATCACCCCCAGGGCAAATAGAGGGCCGAAACAGACCCGGCCTTCACGCCGGACCCGAAGCCCCCGCTCCACGAGCCTCCGTCGAGGCTTCCAAAATGGCGGCCGCAACCCCCGGCCGCCTCTTACGAAGCGGGAGAAGAGGGGCGGACCGCCGGCCACGGATGGGGCTTTCGCCCAGCTGCTCCAAGTAGCTGGAGCCTCCGCAAGCCTCCGACGAGGCTTCCAAAAGCGGCGGCCGCCCACGCGGCCGCCGAAAGGACTCCACGAGCAGACAGCCATGTGTCTGCTCAGATCTGCAGTCCGGGCGAAGGGAGAGCCCCGGGCCTGCTCGCCCTTATATAGGGCAAGCAGGCCCCGCCCGGACCAATCAGGAGCCTGGCCAGTCAGGCCCTGATCTCCCGAGCGAAGTCTCGCATCGCGAGACTTCGCCCGGGATCCAAGATGGCGGCCGCCATGAGGGACCGTGTCTCCCGGTCCCTCCAGCAAAGCCTGCCAGCCGGGTAAGTCCGGCGCTGCCCTTTCTTTCTGCCAGCCTCCCTTCTGATAAAACATGTAAGTCTCCTTCCCTGTACTGAAAAATCATATTTTATGTGTTACTGGCATGAATCAGGGAGGGAGACGCTAATCCTGCCTTTAGTGATAGTATTCTCCCTTATCAGCATAAACAAAAAGTTTTCGGGTTTCCTTCAGTTGTAATCCATTTGCCTGAAATTTCTGGATAGAAATGTTGAATTCTTCCTCTTCAAATTTCAATATTACGAATTCTTTCAATATACTTTAGTTCTTTGTCCCAGAGTACCAACATCCAGGCTAATTTTTCCTAATTAAAGTTATCTGTGGGGATTCTTAATATCATTTTCTGGCTACACTTCTGGTATAACTATTGCCCTTCAAAGAGAATGTTTTCATGTTCCGTTCATTGTATTACATTATCCTATTTGTTAGTCTATTTTTCCTGTCAGTTTCTCTGGACAGTTGAGTAAGATCTACCATGCAGAAAGTAAGTGAAATAGAACAGCCAAATTTGTTTCCTCCTTTTAGACAAATGTCTCTTCAAGCATTACACATATACGCGTTTCATTCTTTTTTGTCTGCTAAAGCTTAGCAGAAATCCTTGGAAAGATTTCCTCCCCCTCCCCCCATATGTTCTGTTCTTATATATTCTCTTCCTGACTTATCTAAACAAAGTTGAAACCGTGCTGAAACTATCAAGTACCAATTCTCTCACTTCCCTTGCACTCCTTTATTACTTTTGTCAGGCTTCCTTCAACTTATTTCTTTCTTCCATGAGATACTAGCAGAATACAGAACCGTTCTGTACTCAATACAGTACAGTGAACTGTCAAATTAACCAGAACATTTAGGCATAAAGTTTTCACTTGGAAGCAAAATCTGAAATGATATAAGCTAAAATGACGCAGTTTTCATCAATAATAAATTATTTTCACATAACTTGTGGTTTAAAGAAAAGGTTTAGAGAGCAGCAAATAAGTCAGAACGCATAAAGTCTCGCTGATAAATTTTGGTACAAGTCTTGCTAGAGATCGGAAAAGTTACAAATTCCATCAAGCGTTCCAAATAGCATCAGAGAAATAAATCAGAGTCCAAGGCTTCACTTTCTTCAAAGTTCCAATTTATTAACAGGGCCATGTTAGCACAACTGGAGAAACCCGAATCTAAAATTACGAGGGTATCTCCATCCGGGTTAGAATTCATTTCCTTGTATCTCCTCCCACAAGCCCATCACATAAATCATACATCTTCTGCCAGCGTATCCTGCAATTCCCAGCAGCTTCTGGCCAGATGCTGAACAAAGGCTGACCTTGAGAACCTAAAAGGAATGTGTCATAGCATGCACCCCCCCCCAAGTTCTCAGAGCAAGAAACATTCTAAATCATTTAAATGTGGCAGGCCAGAGGCTTCAGTAAAATATGGCTTTGGCCTGACATGCTAACTGGTAGGATTCTAAAGTCCCAGTTCATCCTTTCTTTGTGTGGAAAAATCTGCCATTTTTGTGATGTTTCCAGCCTACTTCCTGTCAGGTTGAACTAAAAATTCTCAATCTAATTGCAATAGAACAGGTCCTGGATTTAAAAAAAGAATTTACTGGAGTGGAATTCTGATATTCTTTCTGCGCCAGCTCAGGAAGCTCAAACTGCCCAAGGAGCTGCTGATACAGTTCTACAGAGGAATCATTGAGTCTGTCATCTGCACCTCTAGAACTGTCTGGTTTGGTGCTGCAACCCAACAGGATCGACACAGACTTCAGAGGACAATCAGAACTGCAGAAAAAACAATTGCTGCCAACCTGCCTTCCATTGAGGACCTGTATACTGCACGAGTCAAAAAGAGGGCGGGGAAAATATTTACTGACCCCTCACATCCTGAACACAAATTGTTTCAACTCCTACCCTCAAAAAGTCGCTACAGAGCACTGCACACCAAGACAACTAGACACAAGAACAGTTTTTCCCTGAACGCCATCACTCTACTAAACAAATAATTCCATCAACACTGTCAGACTTTCTACTAAATCTGCACTTCTATTCTACTAATTTTTCTCATCATTCCTTTCAACCATTTCCTCCCATGTTGACTGTATGATTGTAACTTGTTGCTTATATCCTAAGATTTTTATTAATATTGCTTCTTCATTGCTTATTTGACCCCTATGACAATCATTAAGTGTTGTACCACATGATTCTTGACAAATGTATATTTTATTTTATGTACGCTGAGAGCATATGCACCAAGACAAATTCCTTGTGTGTTCAATCACACTTGTCCAATAAAAATTCTATTCTATTCTATTCTATATCTTAACTTTCAGTCTGATGCACAATCTCAAAGACATTAGTCCCTTTTATTAACATTTATTATTGATATAGTCATCCATTACACAATGAAGAGTCAATTACTTGCAGACTAGAATTTCTGACTTTCAGTATTTGAATGCCTGTGTTCAGCTGAACTGGTTTCCTCAAAATGTTTCTTCAAATATGTTCCTGCTTTAGCAATTGTATGACTCCAGTGGACACTGAGATGCAGCTGCAGAGTCAAAGACTGGGAATAGTTCTGCAACCTTGATTCCATGCACTGCATCCCACTATTCCCAATTCTCCATCTGATTAAGTGTGAACCTACTATGACATACAATCACGAATTCTTCATTTAATGAACATTCACAGTTGAATGAATGCTCATAGTGTGCACTATCAGTAATCTTATAGCAATTTTCTATCTGGACATATGTTAAGATGACCAAAGGTTCAGTTTTTCAACGTCTCAAGGTACTTTCAGCATCTCCCTAACTGTTATAATATATACAGTACTATGAAGTAATATATTGTTTGAGTTAATTAAGATAATCATTAGCTAGCTACATCTACAGAAAAAGACTCCATATGGACTGTGTTGTGGTTAGCTCTGGCCCAGCTCCTGCCCTAAGGACTGTGGATGTGGGGGAGACATCTACATGCTGCAGGCCTCCTTTTGCCCGCGGTGGAATCTGCTGATGAAGGCTCCTCTGACCAAGAAGACATGAGTGACAGGGAGGAGGAGAGTGAGGCAGACAGCTCAGAAGGAGATCAATTATCTAACTCCTCCTTGGATTCAGAACAAGAGTTAATGATACAGCCACGCATGCAGAGAGCGATGCATAGGCAACAACAACTGAGAGATTATTATAAAAGAAAATGAGGCCACCTGTGGTTGGGTGGGGCTGTGGTAATTAGTGAGGCTGCTATAAATAGCACCCTTTGGGTTTGGCCATTGTGGAAGATTATCTGATTGTTGTGTTTCGTGACTGCTTTACTGACTTTGACCTTTTGTGTGCTGATTTTTCCCCGCTTTGAAACTAAACCAGAGCAAAGTGTGTTTCACTTTGTGAAAGAAGAAGGACTGTGAATTGCCTCACAGCTGCAAGCTAAGTATCTCAGAACTGATAAGGGACTTGTACAAATTTCCAGTTTGTTTGGAGAGGGGTGCTCTTTGCTATATCAAAAGAGGGCTTAGTTTAAGTGCATTTTCATTATAAAGAACATTGTTTTGAATTTTCAAACGTGTGTGTGTCTGAAATTTGTACCTGTGAATTTTTGGGAGGAGTCTACCAGAGAGCCAGACAGAACAGACTGTATGCTGGTGTTGCAAAACAAACAAATGTACACCAATGAAATTTAAAAATAAATCTACATGAGAGTTAATATGTCTAGTTATACAAGATTAATGTTAATATTTTAGAATTATTGCAATTAGTTATAAGATTAAGAGATCAATTATTTATTAAGCGATTAGGATATGCAACTAATATTTGTTTCCGAATTCAAAATATACCAAAAGCTGAATAGTGCTTTCTGCAATGTAAAGTATAGCTTTGCTAATTTCAGACATCAGTCAAGTTATTGCTAACGCTGTAGAAAATTCAATTCCTTTAGCTATTCATATTACCTTGAAAATGTACAGAACAGGTTAGTCTTGTCCATATGATATATAACTCCAATACATTATGATAACCTTCCATCTGTTTATAATCATTGTCCGTAACAAAATTTAATTTCTAATGAGGCCTCTATTCTAGTTTACATTAGATAGATAAATCATTGCTGGTTGAATGGCTTTTTACGTTTTGATTAGCTTCAACCATGGTTTAAATCACTAATAATATTTCAACAGGTGTGTGGTGTATGTGTGTATATGCACACATACCCACACATCAAAAGCTAATATTAGGTTATTTCCACTCTAGTAATTTACATCATTTTTTTCAGTCATCCAACATCATGTGTTGACAGAACATCACTGATGACACATATCTGAATAACAGATTTGTGCATAATAGCTTTAGCTTCTTCCTAAAATTCAAAAGTTCAAAGATCTATGGAGATTCTCAAGTCATCCAGGTTAAGGTGCTTTTTCAAGAAGCAACTGGACTTTCTCATTTTTCTTTGAAAACATTTAGCTTCTCATCCAAGAAGCTTCTTCATCTCTGAAGGGAAAAGTTCAGATGATTCTATTAATACAAAATACAATAGGATTTGGGGGAGACAACTAAACATGTAACTAAGCAATTGTCTGAATCTCAGAGATATGGGTCTTGACCCTTTGATCTAGAGATAAGATTTCAACCACATGTCGACACTTACCGTGTTTCCCCGAAAGTAAGACAGTGTCTTACTTTCTTTTTACCCCCAAAAGCCCCACTACGTCTTACTTTCGGGGTATGTCTTACATTGGAAAAAAATTGAAAGGGTCGTGTTCCCGAAGGCATCTCCCCAGAGTCCAGAAGGGCAGCCGCGGGACAGGAGCCTCGTGAGCCCTTTTCCAAGTTCAACCTCAGGGCTCCAAGCGGCGTGCACGCGTGGAGCCGCAGACGCGTGTCGGGGAAGCGTGTGTCTGGAGGGGAGGAGCCGCTCTGCGCAGTTGGGCAGCCCCACCTGCCTGCCGGAAAGGAGGCGGGCGAAGGAGGACGCAGCTCCGGCCGCTCACCTCGGAGCCGGTCGGCCTCGCTGGCCGCTTGCAGCCGAGCCTCGGCAGGACTCGGTTGCTGGGATGAGCGCCTTCGTTGCAAGCCGCCGCCCGCTCGGCTCGCTTTGGACCAGCGCCGTCCTTCGCTTTGCCAAGCCGGGGAAGAGGCGGTGGCGCCGCGGCGAGGCGAAGACGAGGGGCGCGCGGGGAGCTTGGAAGCGACGTCATCGGGCTCCCCCCCGGCAATACCCCCGTGTTTCCCCGAAAGTAAGACATATGTCTTACTTTCGGGGTACGGCTTATATTAGCCGACCCCCCTGAAACCCCCGATACGTCTTACAATCGGGGGTGTCTTACTATCGGGGAAACAGGGTATTTGATGAAGAGACCTCCCATTGTAATTATTACTTTTGCCTACATCAACTATTGCAGTTGTGTTTATATCATTGACTTTACCTCGATCACACCGGCAGCTCCCAGGCAAACAATAATAAAATATAATTCTTCATAAAACAAGAAACTGTACCATAAATTGAAACCTAGGATATGTAGCCTTGATAAAAAATACGTTAGGAGGATGCAACAAATCCTGGGGTATTTTTAAATTTTTCATTGCTGCAAGGTGTTAGATATGCATTCATGAGATAAGAAGTTATATGTTAGAATAAGGGTCACTAGCAATTGGACAAAATTAAGTTTTTTTATTTATTGTCATCCATCACTTTTTAATCAGATGTCTGGTATTTAGATAGCGCATAAGCTTAGGACATGTATAAACTTTACATCTGTTGCCGGAGTGGGTCCCCAAAAATTTTACTGCCACTTTGTGGCCGTGGCTTAATTTTGTGGGAGTGGCTTAATTTTGTGGGAGGAAGTGGCTTGGCAGTCATGTGACTGGGTGGGAGTGGCTTGGTGGTCATGTGATTGTGTGGGAGTGGCTTATCTGTCATAACCCTCCCCTCCCACTTTCCTTTTTTCTTTTTTCTTTCTGTTCCTTTTCTTTCCTTCTTTCTTTCCTTCCTCCTTTGTTTCTTATCTCTCTCCCCTTTCTCTTCTTCCTTCCTTCTTTCTTTCTTTTTTCTCTTTTTCTTGTCTCTATCTCTCTTTCTCCTCCCCACTCCCTTTCCAAGAGGAACCATTCAATTCCATATATTCTACTCTACTCTACTCTACTCTACTCTACTCTACTCTATTCTTCCATTTATATTCCATTATGCATAGTCACGTATAATCAATAAGCTGGTGATTTGTGTCACATATTCCTGAAGTGAAATACTGTAACTGGTTGCAAGCAGTGCTAATTCAATTTACAATTAGTCTGTAGCATCCCTTTTCTCCTAAACCAGCAGCAATAGAAGAGATGTGGATGGCTTGCTTTCTGAAGGGTGGTGGGATTCTAAACTTCCTGTGTGGTGGGTGGTGGGGGTGGACACCTTAGAAAAATGTCACTTTTCATCACATACCCTGAAGAATTGGAGCATCTTCACTAAAATTGGCTAACATAACATCACACATCGAAGGGAAAGACCGAGCTGTTGCAACCCAGGAATTGGGAAATGAAAACCGATCGGTGCCTGGTTTTAAGAGAGAGAAGCAGTTTCAGGAGATGCTGGTGGCATGGGCGAAGGTTGGGTGAAAGAAAGGAGGTCAGTGGGAGACAGTGAGAGAGAGAAGAGAGATGATATAGCTATTTAGCTGCCTTATTTTAGCATTGAGATCCATTTGAGTGAGCCAGATGCAAAAAAATGTACACACACTTCCATTATGGTAATGAACAAAAGCTTAAACCTCCCCCAAATAATGCAGTGCTTTCTAGCAACTGCAAACCAGATGACATGGGTCTTTTGTTCCTCCTTACCTGTTTCATGATTTCAGCTGCTGTTTCATGTGAACAATCAAATATCACAAAGAACTCTCTGCCTCTCTTCATCTCCTTGAGCAATGGCCGAGCATCTTTATTTCCAGGGGGCAACTGGCGTATTTTGATTTTAATATTATACCTTGAAGGAGCTTTGATGAGCTCTTGCAGACGAATTAGACCTAGAAAACGACATCCAATCATTCAGATGTCCTTCAGGTTCAATGAATTTTTTCTTCCATTTATATTCAACATTTAAATGCACTATTGCCCTCAAATAAATTGACACATTTTCCTATGGGAGGGTTTTGTTGTTGTTAAATGAGTTGTATTATTTAAAACAGGGGTGTGCAAATGTAGACTTTGTATTCAAAGTCTACATTTGAATAATATATAAAAAGCCATAGCCAAACAGTAGGAAGGACTAGGGCTAAATTTTATTATATATGCATTATGAATGGTAATTAGCTAAGTTGTATATTTCATAATTTTATTTCACATTAAAAATTAAAATTTAATGATAAACTTCGGAAAATAATTCAGGAGCTCATGTGTTACATGTAAGTACACTCTAATATAAGTATTGTCGTTAAAAAAACCCATCTTAAAATCCAAGATCACTGAACAATTAAATAGTGCACAAATGGAATAATGTTTCATAAAAAATTCAGCAAGAGAATTGTTGCAATCCACAGCAGTATTTTTTTTAATTTTTTATACTTTTTATTACAGTAGAGACATAAAACTAACAGGGAACAAACCAAATGATAATGAATAAAGAATAATCTTTATCCTAAGGATAACAATGTAAAATTAATTTACTGTTAAAAGTTAGCAACTGCATGCTGTTAATATGGAAATATTTTGCTTTTAGTTTCTTTGCTGGTCAGTTTTGCATTTTCCAAAAGTTGCCTTTAGTACCATGGACAGTGGCTATGCAACTCAACCCTGACAAGACAGAGTGGCTGTGGGTTTTGCCTCCCAAGGACAATTCCATCTGTCCATCCATTACCCTGGGGGGGGGGGTTATTAACCCCCTCAGAGAGGGTTTGCAACTTGGGCGTCCTCCTTGATCCACAGTTTACATTAGAGCACCATCTTTCGGCTGTGGCGAGGAGGACGTTTGCCCAGGTCCGCCTGGTACACCAATTGTGGCCCTATTTGGACAGGGGGGCTCTGCTCACAGTCACTCATGCCCTCCTCACCTCAAAGTTCAACTACTGCAACGCTCTCTACATGGGGCTGCCTTTGAAGAGTGTTCGGAAACTTCAGATTGTGCAGAATGTGGCCGCGAGAGTAATCATGGGCTTTCCTCAATATGCCCATGTCTCATCAACACTCCGCAGGCTACACTGGCTGCCGATCAGTTTCCGGTCACAATTCAAAGTGCTGGTAATGACCTATAAAACCCTTCATGGCATAGGACCAGAATACCTATGAAACCACATTTTGCTGCACGAATCCCAGCGGCCGATTAGGTCCCATAGAGTTGGTCTCTTCCAGGTCCAGTCGACTAAACAATGTTGTCTGGCAGGACCTAGAGGAAGAGCCTTCTCTGTGGCAGTCCTGGCCCTCTGGAATCAACTCCCCCCAGAGATTCAAAATGCCCCTACCCTCCTCGCCTTGCGCAAAATTTTGAAGACACATCTCTGCTGCCAAGCGTGGGAGGATTAACCCTCCCTCCCTTTTTTGTTTGACCTCTGTATCATGATTAGTTGGACTGAATGTGTATGACTGTGTAGTTGATGATTGCCATGTCAATGTATTTTTAAACTATTTTTAAAACTTTTTAATATTGGATTTGTATCTGTACTGTATTATTGCTATGTTGTGAGCCACCCCGAGTCCTCAGAGAGGGGTGGCATACAAATCTAATAAATTATTAAATTATTAATGATTAACCTAGGGAATTTTGGAACTTAAAGTCTATACATCTCAAAGTCGGCCAAGTTTGGCAATGCTGACATAGGCAGCAAGATGAGGGGACCAGCCAAATGAATCCCCTGTAATCCAAGATTTGAAGTGAAGAAGAGAGGTTTGTGGTGGGTTTGGCAAAGAAGAAGTGGAACAGTCACTTCAAGGTTATAGAGGAAAAGTTGATGTAGCAAGATAAAGAATGGGAGGTAGATTTAAATATGGCACAACTTAAAAATGCCTAATGTTTTGCTATCTTTGGCCAAAGATAGAAACAGAGGGTATAAGGTGGTATACATAAGGTGACTTTGTCAGTACCAGAGCTGACAAACAATTTGTTTTATGCATTACTTTTTTATGCATTACTTCTATTAGATTTCTGTAAATAACTAAACAAGAGATGAAAACATAATGAGGTTCTGCACATGAAAAATGATGCATAGATATCAAATGCAGAAATTTTAAAGTGGGACAGGATGCTGGAGAAAATACACCCAGTTGAATATTCTTTGTTTCCTCAGAAATTAAAGATTTTTTTCAGTAATATTACTATTGCTATTCAATCAAGATGCACATCTTTTTTTCAGATTGAGAAAGCTGCTAAATTTAATTGGCATTCCATAGTTAGCAGTCCCCTCCAAAAATAGAAGCATGTGTAAAATTAAATTTGATATCATGTTATTTATATTTAAATTTAATATAAACTATTTAATATTTTCATTTTGCTGTGTGTGTGTAACATATTTTTGTTGATAATGAAAAGGAAGGGAGACTAGTATAGATCTATTTCAAGCTATTTTGCTCTCATCAGCTAGCCATACACTTACCGAGATTTCAACCTGGGGAGTTTGCCGCACAGTAGTTCGGTGAATCACTTGCAGTTGTTGTCAAAAGGTTACCAAAGCTGATCACATTACCCCTGGATACTGCAACTATCATCAATACATGCCAGTTGCTAAGCATTCAAATGCTGCTATGTAATTGTAAAAAACAAAAAGGCCCTTTTTTCACTACCATTGTAATTTTCAACTGTCACTCAATCAATAGTTATACAAGTCCAGGAGTAACAGCATAGTACTCTAGTATCAGCCTCCCAACTATGCATGCAAATAATTCTTCCTTTATGCATATATGCGCATATACATATTTTTTAAAAATTTCCTATTAAGTCAAAAGAGAGCCTCCAAAGAAAGAATTGGAATACAAGCAAGGGTTGCTTAAAAGAACCTTCTAACAAATGGTAATTATGGTAATGAATCTTCAGCAGATTTGTGAATGGACCCATTTGCTTTGCTTTGTATGGCTCCCTTTAACATCTGCAGCATAAGAATTGCACTAAAAGAATGCAAACGGATGTATAAAACAGCATAAAGTATCACTCTAGTTACTCTGATGTGCCAGAGTGATTGCTCTCCTGCCAGCTATTGTCTTTGCTCAAGGCCTCACACTGAACTGATAAAATTGACTTTTTCCCTGCTAGACTGATTTTCTTCTTTCAGTTTTTAAACATCCACAAACCAATAAAAAAAATATAAACCATTACGACTATTGAAGTGAAAATTGTAGAAGCACTAAACAAATCTGGTTTTGGCTGGATCAGGTTTTTGGGCTTCCTGAAAAGACTTTGAATATAAAGGAAGATATGTAAGTTGGCTATAAATTGACAGCTTGGCTAACTTAAGCTTCTATTGCCAAAGAAGTCATTACTGAAGATTATAATAACAGAGAAATGCATAATAGTATCTGCTGTAATTACTGTTTGAAACTTCTTGGCTCAAAGAGATCCTTTATCATATGGTGTCTTCAGCAAGAAAAATTCATATTATAGCTGCTGGTGAATTTTAATGGGAGAAAACGGATTAATTAAAGAAAAGTCTAAGCCATAATGCCTACAGATCTCTTTTCATATCTACAAATATGTTCTGGGAGGTGACAAGAAAATATGTCAAAAGGAAGACGAGATTATATTACTTTTCAACCCTTATCATTTTTGGTTCTTTTTCTGTTTAGCTCCAAAATAAATGAGAGCCCATCTAATGCAAATTTGATCTTGTCCTGAGGATTAGAAGAGATCTAACCCTTTGCTATCTCTTCGAGCTTTGGTTTGAACAGGGCTTTCCACTCCTACATGTTGCATGCTGTGATGGTAGTTAATATCATTGGGTGGTGTCCCGCTCCCCCCCCCGATAAATGTATTAATTTTTTTATTTGATTTGATTCGACTTCTATGCTGCCCAATCCCATGGGACTCCCGTGGGACTCAAATTCCAGACATGTCATCCCTTGATATGCATTCCTGATATTTTGCAGCTTCCTGTCTCAAGAATAGCATCTGCGTTTGGTTTCAAATGCCTACTTTGAACTAAAAAAAAGTAATACATAAATAATACATAAACGCTATGTAAGGAAAATGTCATTAAAATAATTCAATATTTTGATTTAATTAATTTAAGAATTACTTACAATAGATACAAAAATGAACTGGCAAACCTACAGAAAAACAAATTAAAAATAGAATTCCATGGATTACTTGATTGAATGTCTATTCCAGCTCATTGCCAGCAATTTGATTCTCACCGGCTCAAGGTTGATCCATCCTTCCTTCCTTCCTTCCTTCCTTCCTTCCTTCCTTCCTTCCTTCCTTCCTTCCTTACTTACTTACTTACTTACTTACTTACTTAGTTGGTAAAATGAATACTCAGATTGTTTTAGGGCAATATGGTGACTCTGTAAACAGCTGAGAGGGGACTGTAAAGCACTAAGAAATGATATTTAAGTCTAAGTGCTATTGCTATTGTTACCGTCTCTCCAATTCATCCCTAATCCTGCAAATAGCCACCTTCTGTTTAGAACAATGGACCTTATTCCCAGGCAAGTATTTAAAGGACAAAATTTCCATTAAAAGATATAACCAGCATCAAATAGTAATGAGATAAAACAAAAGGCATAATGAGAAAAACTATACAAGTTTTTAAGCAATAAGCACCTCCATGAGACTTCAGTGATGAGGTACTAGGAAGCATCATAGTGGTCTCCTGGAGGCCTTGTAAGGTGAGGTGATATGTCACAAAGACCTGATGAAGGCCTCAGAGACAGCAACAGTTGCCTCAGCTGGGCATGCTTCATCAGTCGCAAGAAGACAGAGAAGGTAAACTGGTGATTGAGGGGTGGGGGACACAACATGGCTAGGATTTAGCAGCAGAGTGGAGGGCAGCGAAAAGGGTAGAGAGATAAGAGGGATACGTGATTGGGGGTGTTTTTTTCCTTCTTGCACATGAGAGATTGGGCTAAGTGGCAATACTTAGCCTAAGATCATCATTGAATTTCTGTGGCTGAAGATTGATTTCATCCTGGTCTTTTTGGTTCCAGTAGAGTATCTTAGGTCAATGCAGAAGAAGCAGCATAGTGCTTCTGAAGTTCTGATCTAATTAATTATGCAGGCAGAAAACCAGGACCATTTCTGTTAATACAATATTTTTAAATGTTTCACGATACTTACTTGTACTGTCTTCATATACAACTGTTACTATCTTCCAGTTGTAATGTAGCACCAAATCTAAAACTGCACGGCTGATGGCTGCATAGTCTGGATAGAGGTTGATGTAGAAAGAATCCTTGAGATCCACTGTTGGATGTTTCCATCGTATCTGAATATGTGGAACTTCAAGTGCATTGCAAATAGATTGTACTGCACTGACTGATGAACTGTGGGATGGTCCAAATAGTGCAGCTACCCCCAGAGCAAGCTGGTCACATGCTGAGAGAGAGGGAGAGAGGGAGAGAGAGAGAGAAATGCAGATGTAATAACCTTTCCAATTTGTAATGCTTTTTCTAAATGGAAAAACGCAATAGCAATACATTATTTCACTTGAAGGAGAGTAATTATACAGCAAAAAAAAGGTGAGGGAGGGAATTATGTGGTCATCAATGCTTCACAGTTTAAAGTTAACCAATGAGGAGGCTTCCTCTTACAAAATTCAGCAAACAAAATAAATAAGAGAACTAAAAACAACAACTAAACCCAGAAAATCATAGATATACTAATTATAGGTATACAGTGATACTTCGTCTTACGAACCCCTCGTCATACCAACTTTTCGAGATATGAACCCAGAGTTTAAGATTTTTTTACCTCGTCTTCTGAACTATTTTCATCTTGCGAACCTGCCACCGCCGCTGGGATGCCCCGCTCCGGACTTCCATTGCCAGGCGAAGTCTCCCCTCATTGAGAAACCCCACCTCCAGACCTTCCGTTGCCACTGAAGTGCCCATTTTTGCACTGGTGAGATTCTCCTGAGGCTCCCCTCCATGGGAAACCCCACCTCTGGACTACCGCGTTTTTGCGATGTTGCAGGGGCATCTCAGCATTGCAAAAATGGGTGCTTCGCTGGCAACGGAAGGTCTGGAGGTGGGGTTTTCCAATGAGGGAAGCCTCAGCAAAATTGCAGCATCGCATTCATTCTGTGACCAGGTCCTTAAGTAGAAAAGTTTGTAAGTAGAAACAATTTTACCCATAGGAATCAATGTAAAAACAAATAATTTGTGCAAGCTCATTAGAAAAGAAATAAAAGCTTGGAATTTGGGTGGAAGGAAGAGGAGGAAGAAGAGGAGGAGGACAGTCACTGGGGAAGGAAGCAGGTGAGGTGAGGGGAATAAAAAAATTTCAAAATTTAAGGCTGAAAAAAGGGGGGGACTCTGAAGTAGTGAGGAGGAACATGCGCCTCCCATACACCTGGCATGAAGCTGCCTCCCATACATTGCGCCAGAGTGAGAAACCCAGGTGGGCGAGAGGGGGGAACTTCCCGCTTCTTTGACTGAAAGGCAGTGGCTGCTGCTGCTGCTACCTGCTCCCTCTTCCTTCCTATGCCGAAGGGCTCCCCTCTTCTCTCGCTCGCTTTGTAGCTGAGCCTTTCACTATGGTGACTCGGTTTGGCTGAAGCCAAGTTGATTCGGCTGGGGCAAAGCACCCCCTTTTGCCTTTCCGTGCCCAGACGCTCTGGGAGGCAACCTTGTGCCGGGTGTGTGGGAGCAGATTGAGGGAGTCACCACAGCGAAGTAGTTTATTCCCTCTCCAAGCACCCAGAGAAAGGAAAATGCTTTCTTCACTCTGGACTGCCAAAGCCTCCTTAAGCACCACGAAAAGGCTCCTCTGATAGCCCAGAAAAGCCTGAGATGACTGGGATTAAAGGGGGAATGGCAGGAAATTGGCCGGGCCTTTGTGCCGCTCTCAAATTTCCTGGGAATTTTTCCAGGCTCAGGTTCTTAAGTAGAAAATGATTCTTAAGAAGAGGCAAAAAAATCTTGAACACCCAGTTCTTATCTAGAAAAGTTATTAAGTAGAGGAGTTCCTAAGTAGAGGTACCACCATACCTTTATATCTTCCAAATAATATTTTCTCTTTTAAATATAATGTAATATGATTCTTTCAACCACTGTTCAAACAATATGTTATAACCAAAGTTCATAGCCATTTTTATCATACAGCTGACCAGTTATTCTTCCTATGTTTTGTATTTCAGCAAAAGTTTACAATTTCAGCAATTATAATTGCAATAATTTTAATAATTTTAATAATTTAAAGCCCTACATGGCCTTGGACCAGAATACCTCCGGAACCATCTTCTGCCGCACGAATCCCAGTGGCCGATAAGGTCCCACAGAGTTGGTCTTCTCTGGGTCCCGTCGACTAAACAATGTCGTCTGGCGGGCCCCAGGGGAAGAGCCTTCTCTGTGGTGGCCCCATCCCTCTGGAATCAACTCCCCCCAGAGATCAGAACTGCCCCCACCCTCCTTGTCTTTTGCAAATTACTTAAGACCCACCTATATGACCAGGCATGGGGGAATTGAGACATCTTCCCCAGGCTTTTATAGTTTTATGTATGATATGCATGTGTTGCATGGTTTTTAAATGATGGGTTTTTTATATGTTTTTTAATATTAGATTTGTTTACATTGTCACACTGTTTTATTCTTGTTGTGAGCTGCCCTGAGTCTTTGGAGATGGGCGGCATACAAATCTAATAAATAATAATAATAATAATAATAATAATAATAATAATAATAATAATAATAATTATTATTATTATTATTATTAATTTAAATGTTAAAGCTAAAATCTAATGCCTTACCTTTTGCTTCAATTAAACACTTGAGGTACACTTTAGTAGCCTAAAGATGCTCTAACAAATTTTTACTGAATGACATATAGAAACTGATTGTCTTTAAAAATACGAGATTTGGATTTATATAATAGGGAAGCTACCTTACATATAATAGGAATATAGTAGAAAAACCCTAGTGGAAAAACATAAAATAAAGGAATAGCTAAGTCTCCCAACTGATAGCATGCTGAAACATTAGCATTTCTTTTACATTTGATGATATAATAAATAAATTACAAATAAATAGATATAATAAATTAGGTTCAATTCAACATTGGATCACAGAGCTATTTTTTCATGTCTTGGAAGCAATCAAAATCAGTGATTTATTATATATCTCCAGTGACAACAAAGATAATTAACAACATACGACTGTGCTTAAAAACATCTCATAGTTCTAAAGAAGATCCTGACACAATTAAGTCATCAATAAAACCACTCAAGCAAAAGCTGAAAAAGAATGGGAGAAGGATATATCTTCATTATGATAAATATAGCAGGTATGTCTGATCAAATTAAGGTAATGTCTAAGCAAAAGTTTTAAGTTAGTGTTACTGCCAGTAAAGCTCATAACATTATGTGCCTAGAATGATACACAAATACACACGCACACATGCACACACACAAAAGAGAGAGGGGTGGGAGAATAAAGGTATTTTGGATGTTTGAATTAAAAGTCTGAATGATTTTTTTGTTTGTTTAATATGATAAGGGCATTGTATATATACATATTAAAATCCCAAATAATAATAATAATAATAATAATAACAACAACAACAATAATAATAATAATAATTTATTAGATTTGTATGCCGCCCCTCTCTGAAGACTCGGGGTGGCTCACAACAAGAATAAAACAGTGTGACAAATCTAATATTAAAAAGCATCTAAAAACCCATCATTTAAAAACCATGCAACACACGCATACCATACATAAAACTATAAAAGCCTGGGGGAGATGTCTCAATTCCCCCATGCCTGGCGATATAGGTGGGTCTTAAGTAATTTGCGAAAGGCAAGGAGGGTGGGGGCAGTTCTGATCTCTGGGGGAGTTGATTCCAGAGGGCTGGGGCCGCCACAGAGAAGGCTCTTTCCCTGGGGCCCACCATATGACATTATTTAGTCGACAGGAACCGGAGAAGGCCAACTCTGTGGGACCTTAACGGCCACCGGGATTCATGTGGCAAAAGATGGTTCCAGAGGTATTCTGGTCCGATGCCGTGTAGGGCTTTAAAGGTCATTACCAACACTTTGAATTGCGACTGGAATATGATCGGCAGCCAATGACAACCACGGAGTGTTGGAGAGACGTGGGTGAAGCTAGGTAATCCCACGATAGCCCTCACGGCTGCATTCTACACAATCTAAAGTTTCCGAACACTTTTCAAAGGTAGCCCCATGTAGAGAACGTTGCAGTAGTTGAACCTTGAGGTGATGAGGGCATGAGCGACTGTGAGAAATGACTACCTGTCCAAATAGGACTGCAACTGGTGCACCAAGCGAACCTGGGCAAATGACCTCCTCGGCACAGCCGAAAGATGATGTTCCAATGTTAGCTGTGGATCGAGGAGGACGCCTCTCTGAGGGGGGCAATAATTCCCCTTGCAGGGTAATGGACGGACAGATGGAATTATCCTTGGGAGGCAAAACCCACAGCCACTCTGTTCTGCCGGCGTGTCTCAACTGCCCGTAATTACAGGGTAATTAGTCCAGGAAGACACACACCACATGATAAAAGGAAAACCCAAAAGATTTTATAAAAATAAAAACAGAAACAGCTCCCTTTTTAAATGTCAAAGGGATTTTCTGGTACACACAAGGCACAGGTTAAATGCAGTCCAATTGCTCACCCAATAACTGGGAAATTGAGTCCAATTCTAAAGTCCAGAGAGTCCACACACACAATCCTGAACAGCAAAAACCACGATCTTGACTAAACAATGAATCAGATAAACTGCCATGAGGCTAAAACAACAGGCTGCACTTTTATCTGTAGCACTAATTATAGCAGCCCCACCCAACCACAGGTGGCCTCATTTTCTCTTGTAATAATCCTTCAGTTGTTGTCTGCTATACATCACTCTACGCATGCATGGATGTGTCATTAATTCTTGTTCAGAATCCAGGGATGATACAGATGACTGATCTCCTCCTGGGTTGTCTGCCAAACTCCCCTCTTCCCTGTCACTCATGCTTCCTTGGGCAGAGGAGACTTTGTTGGCAGATTCTACTGGGAGCAAAACAGGCCTGCGGCATGTGGATGTCTCCCCCACATCCATCTCCACAATTCCTTGGGGCAGGAGCTGGGCCAGAGCTAACCACAACACCCTCCTTGTCAGGATTTTTTATTTTGTAAAGCTAAATTAGGAACAACATCCTTCAAAAGGCATGTACTTTGGGGGAAATAAATTGAGAAGTTTTTTTTTAAAAAAAGTGCAATTTTATCAAGATAATAGTAAGTTACTTACAACCCTACCCCTAACTAATTATTCCGCTAATTAGAAACTAATAAAGCTTCAAAATCAATAAAAATAGGAATCCTTCTTCAGTTTTATTTATTAAATTTATGTGCCATCCATCCCACTTTTGAAGCGATTCTGTGTGGCTTAAAAATACAGTTTGATCTCAGAGCATAAACCAATAAAATAGATGGCCCGGTGGCAATGCCTTCATGAAATACAAACGGTTTTGGCTGCAATTAGGAAAACCCTTAATTTTACAGAGAGAAAAATGAACTAGATACTGTTTAGACTTTTTACAGCTTTACAATGGTAAAAAGACAAAATAAGAATAAAACAACAGAAATAATTGTACTATTACATAGTACATAGTATAAAATAGCAATAGCTGGCCCCTCACTTTAGAAGAATGAGATATGATTGGAATAAGAAAATCAAATTTGATGAAGGAAATGCAAATAGAAAATGGAAAAAAGATTGAAATAGCTGATTTTTAATAAGATATATTAATCTACTATGTAAAAGTCAACTGTTCAACTACAACAAGAAGGTGAGTGTAGCATATTCAACATTAAAAACAATTACACTTTTATTAAACAATTTCAATGTATAAATGATATGTATTAAGAAATGAAATATATATTTAAAATATCAATTTTTAAAAAAATAAAAAATAAATCTAACAATAACAGCTCAATAGCACTTCTTTATAACAATATTGATTATGAATTTAATAATCTTAACAATTTTTAGATTGAAAGCGGTGAAATAAAACAAAAAACTAAAAAACAACCTACCACTAGAATTTAAAAATATATGCTGAATTCATGATTATTTCCATGAATTATACATGTTGTATTAATCCAAAAACATATAAAATTAATGTATTGAAAAAGGAATTAAGATAGTGCTAGAACTTTTATGGGTATTTTTTGTGAAAATTACATTCATGGTCTGGGAGATTTAACTATGAAAAATGATCCTTAAAAGCAGAAAGGATTTAAATCAGGTCAAGTTTTAACAATTTGCACTTTATGTTTATAGTTTTAAGTATTTAGTTAATGTTTTATCATAATTGTTTTCCAGGTTATTATTTTAAGAGTTCATTATTAATGTTCAATATTACATTTCCTTTGCACAATATGAAATGCCAAATCCAAGTTTTTAGACATATAAATTATAGCAGATTATTGGCCAAGAATGACAGCCTAGCTGCTCATTCAATATAATTACAAAACTTTATAATTTTATCTATCGCCTTTCAATATTACTTTTTTCTTTAAAAAATTAACATGTTCATTATTTATTTGTTTGCATTATCTTATATTATATTTTATATAATGATATAAGCAAAAGTGAAGTATTTGCAATAATTAAAGAGTGGGTAGGGAGAAAATTAGATATAAAAGATATGACAACAATTGTGTGTTCACACAGTAATTATATTTCATTTTCAAATTATTAGTCATGTTTAGCTATTTATTATATTGCCTGACAAATAGGCAATTAATCAATTTATATTTTTCTGAAATAGATAACAATACAGCAAAAGTCTTATCTCATCATCGAAAAACAAAATGGAGACCGCAATACAGTAGTCCCTCGCTATACCGCGCTTCACCTACTGCGGCTTCACTTCATCGCGGGTTTCTGAGGAAGTCGATCGGCAGATTTAAACAGCCCGCCGAACTCGATCGGCAGGTTTTTCAAAAAAAAATAAATCTAAAATTGTAAATACTGTATTTAAATACTGTATCTAAAATAAATACTGTGTGGGAAGGGTTTATAAACACTTAAAACAATGAAAACTTACCAAACAATTACAATATAAATACTTAAATAAGTACTATCAGTCGATAAATTCCCCATCGCGGATTTCACCTATCGCGGCCAGGTCTGGAACGTAACACCAGCGATAGGTGAGGGACTACTGTATACAGAGGCCAGAAGATTAGTTTGCCAATTTATTCAATAAACAATGACTTCTAAAGTTTTGCATATCCAATAGTTTTACAAGCAATTATATTTAACATGTTTGCCAGGCTGTTGTGAGGTATGTAATTATTATTTAGCTTATAGTAATAGAGTTTATTTTTCTAAAATAACTAGAGCTAAATCTAGCTTTTCCCTTTATTAATTGTTAATTTAAATGTTAAATCTTCCAGTTCTACTTTTAAATTTTATGTTATTGAGATTAAACATTTAATGAATTTATAATGCAGACCAATTTTTTCCAATTGTGTGGAATCCAGAAGTGTTGGTCTTCATTTCCATAATTATTATCCAGCATAATTAACAGCTTTGCTACTCAGGATTTGGGGATGTGAACTCTGATATTCTTAAAAAATGCCACAGTTGGATGTGTTCACCACACCATATTTTTTGTGGTGAACTTTAGAATGTAGACACTATTAAGAATGTAAATTATGGTTTAAAATGCCAACACACTCAAAATAGCAGAAATATATATATATTTGCAAGTAAGGAAACATTTGAATTTCTGTCACAATCTATTATCACAAAGCTAAACATTAGCAAATTAGATACGTTTAGTGTGACTTTCTAGGTATTTCAATAGTGCAACACGTGCATCTATTTTAACTCTTTCACAAAGAATTGAATCATTTCAGATAATTACACAATTAATGCTCAGTATATGGGTGAAAAAATTTGATTCCATCACAGAGAAAAGTAGGCATTTAATTAACTAAACGGAATTATCATGTGTGGATTAACTACTACAAACACAGAAATTTTAGATAAAAATGGTCAGACTCAATAAAGCATTGCAATGCTGAGATAGTTACCTCGTCTTGAGGCTTCAAAACTATCGAAGAGATTAATTCTCTGGATGTCATAGGTCAATGTAGTATTAGGCATCAGTGTTCTGTTTCTGTTAATATTGGTGACTGCAAACTTGAAAGCTAGTTCTTCGACATTAACAGGGTCATTTTCCACCATTTCAAATATCCCCCCTGCAAAAATAGAGAGACAAAGGGAAAAAAGTTATCCTAATTCTAGTTTGCTATAAAATCAACAATATGGAATCCTTGGGTATCAAAGTGTTGAGTAGAGCAGTGTTTTTCAATCTCAGCAACTTTAAGTTGCATGGACTTTACCTAACTCCCTAACCAACATGGGGGACACCTTAAAATTGCTGAGATTAAGAAACAGTGCACTAGTTCAGTGTTTCCCAACCTGGGCAACTTGAAGATATTTGGACTTCAACTCCCAGAATTCCCCAGCCAGCATTTGTTGGCTGGGGAATTCTGGGAATTGAAGTCCAAATACCTTCAAGTTGCCAAGGTTGGGAAACAGTGCACTAGTTAGTTCAAGATAGAGCAAGGCTAGAGGGTCATATGCAACACACAATCAGCACACCTGTTGCAGCCTTCCAGAACATTGCTAGAGTGATGGGGCCAAATATTTAAAATATTTTTGCACTTGAGGGTTGATTAGTTGGTTAATTAAAGTACAACATTTCTGCCTTAAACCTTAAACTTTAAACATTTTTGAAATCTTTGAAAAATGGTCCACTTGGAAAAGTATAACTTTACAATCACTAAATGAATTGTTATAAGGTAAGGACTACTTGTATTGGAAGATTGCTAACATATTGTTTTCCTTTAATGATTTCACCTTTCACCAACTTAATGGTCTTGTTTTGAATCACTTTCAATTGGTCATTGTCCTTTTTGAAAATGTAGATATAATGTAGACCAATTTCAATTGGTCATTGTCCTTTTTGAAAATGTAGATATAATTCAAATATCTGTAAAGTATTTAAAGATACTGAATTTAAAAAGGAAAAAATAAAAGTGGCTTCCAGAAACTGCTTTTGATTTTCACATATCATTTACTCATTTAATGTTAATCACTAAGGACTAAATGGAATTTTTCAATCACTGATTCCCCATGTAAAATTTATGATTGACATAATTTATATTTCTCAGACAAGAAAATGTGATCTTGTAATATATTGCAATGGGCTTTGATTTCAGTACGTCCCATGAATACAATAGTATAATGATTATCTGATGCAGGAAAAAGAAAAGCATAACAGAACTGTAACTGTTCTATATCTTAACTTAATAGTAGTTGTACTAATAATACATAGAAGAAAACAAGTCCAAAAAATTATGGACTGCATTTTTTTGCCTATATGTGGCTACAGATATATTTGTAATATCATTTATTGTTTATATTTTTTTTTCATATAATTCAAAATACAAATTACAAAAGAGCACATTTAAAAATAAGTAAAAACTAAAATCAATACAGTAATGTTAAAATAAATTAAATTAACCAAACTTGGTGAAAGAGAGAGGTTTTCATAATTTTCTTGAATATTGAATATGTGGTAAACTAAGTAATTTCCTTTAGGAACGTATTTCATAAGCATTCTAATCTCACAAAAGAAGGATCTTTCTCACATACTGAATATTCTGGCAGAACAAGATTCCTCAAAAGGGGTTTTATTAATATTATTGTTGTTGTGGTGGTGTAGGTTTTATTTTATATAACTCACTGTCATATATTCTGCTGCACGAATCCCAGTGACCAGTTAGGTCCCACAGAGTGGATCTTCTCCGTGTCCTGTCAACTAAGCAATGTCGCCTGGCGGGACCCAGGGGAAGAGCCTTCTCTGTGGTGGCCCTGGCCCTCTGGAACCAACTCCCCCCAGAGATTAGATCTGCCCCCACCCTCCTTGCCTTTTGTAAGCAACTTAAAACCCACCAGGCATGGGGGAATTGAGATCCTCTTTCTCCCTAGGCCTTTACAATTCTATGCATGGTATGTATGTATATATGTTTGGTTTTTATATTAATGGATTTTTAATCATTTTTAATATCAGATTACTATTGTACACTGTTTTATTGTCGCTGTTAGCCGCCCCGAGTCTCCAGAGAGGGGCGGCATACAAATCCAATAAATAAATAAATAAATAAATAATAAAATATCTAATGCTCCTACCGTCATGATATAATTAGATAGGCAAGTTCACTGACTACTTCTCAGTCAGGCTTTAAGCTATTTTATGGCTTCAAGGGTCAACATTAGCCCTTTATGGTTGGCAACTGGATTACTAATCCCACTGACTCAGGAGCAAGCAGAGCAGTGATGATCTCCTACAGGTACTGTTAGGTACACAGAACTGGTAGAAAATTTTTGAATTTTTTTGTTTTTTTCCCTTCTGGGCTCTGGGTATATTTTTCTTATCGCAATAAATGAGGTTGAATGTGTATAATTTTAGAAGAGCTGTGTATGCGTGCTTGTACATACACTTTATATAGCAGATAATGTATATTTTTGTGTGCCTGTGTGTAATACACATATGGCATATATACATAGAATTAAATAGTGTATTTTGGATGTTCAGTAATAGTAAGGGAAATTGTATCTCTTCGAGGCGAGGAGAGGCCAGGTACCCCAACCCTAACCCAAACCTTTGATATGAGTGACGTTAAGTTGGCCACCTTTAAGCCAGTCACATGACCTTTAAGCCACCCCCGGTTGCATGATCGTCAAGCCACTCCCACCTGGTCACATGGCTGGCAAAGCCACACCCACAAAATAAGCTACGCCCACAGTGGGGTAGTAAAAAATTTCAGCCCTTCACTGGACAGCCGTACATGTACCAATGTGTAGCTACCCTGTGTAAGTCCAGTGATAGGTGGGATCAATAAACATTCCCATGTTATGAATCTGCTCTTTTTAGGGGAGAGCAACTCTCTTTAAATACATTTCACATCAATTCAAAGTACATCTTTTTTTCTTACAAATTTATCCCTACAAACATCACCTATGTCTTATATGGGTTATTCTATTCATTTTTGAAGCTGATGTCTAAATATTACCGAACAAATTTTTTCAAACAGTATGAACAACTGTATTCATTTTAAAAATGATACATGTTAGAGATTCACTGAGTTATGTTCCCCTACTTAACTGATCATTATTAAACTTCACCAGCAATATTTTTATTGTGTGGAAGTCAATGGTCTGTGGTTCTTTTAATGAGTAACAGACAAGTAGCTTCTGTCTGAGATGACATAAAGCAAGTTCATTATCCTGTTTAAAAAGCACTGCTGAGAAATTTAGGAACATTAATTATGTCAGTTGAGCCACTGGGAAATATCTTCAGGCTTGAAAGTCTAATAAAACAAAAAACTCCAATAGGAATTACTTATCTTCAAATCCTATTAGACCATAGTAAAGCTTTAAGATCCTTTTAAAACAATCTGTGGATTGTTCCATGGCTCCAAGCAATCATTTTAGGCCAGAGTTACTGATTCAAGTTACATTTTATTCTGATTGTGTCCTCCAACAAATCTGAGTCAGAGCACACTTAAAGTATGGATTTGGTTCATTTGATTTATATTTCAACAGACCCAATCATTGTTCTTTGTTCATATAGTAAAATGTGGTTTGGTTAATAACCTTTAATTTATTGGAAGGTAATATTTTAAACTAGTTCAGGTATGTGTACAATGTAATTGATAAAATTACTTTAAATACTCATGGGATTAATGAAGGCAGCCTTGCTACTGTCTTTCATGTGATGAGGAAAGACATGTATATTTTGAGAAGTGCCAAATGAAATGTTAGGAAATACAGTGGTATCTCTACTTAAGAATGCCTCTACAGTGGAACCCCGACATAAGAGCTGCTCTACTTACGAGCAACTCGAGATAAGAGCTGGGAGGGGAGAGATATTTTTGTTCTACTTACAAGCCCAAATTCGAGATACGAGCGCCAAGGAGCTGTCTCCTGAAGCCGAACGCTAACTTCCGCGTTTGGCTTCAGGAGACAGCTGCGAAGCGGCGCGCGTGTTTTAAAAGGTTGCAGCCGGCCTGGGGGGCTCGGGGGGTGCTTGCAGCCGGCCTGGGGGGCTTGCCAGCACCCCCCGAGCCCTCCAGGCCGGCTGCAACCTTTTAAAACACGCGCACGGCTTTGCAGCTGTCTCCTGAAGCTGAACGCGGAAGTTAGCTCTTTTTCTTTCTCTCTTTTACCTTCCCTTCCTCTATTTCTTCTTTTCTTTCTCCTTCCCACCTTCTTCCCTCCCTCCCTCCCTTCACTCATTCCTCTCTTACTCTCCCCTTTCATAAGTTTCCTTGCTTCCTTCCTCTGTTCCTGTCCCTTCCCTCTTTCCTTCCTTCCTTCCCACCCTCCGTCCATTCATTCACCCATTCCTCTCTTGATCGCTTAAAGCCGGTCCCTGGTGCAAAAAGGGTTGGGGACCTCTGTCCTACAGGATTGGGTGGCAGAGAAGTTGAACATATGTAAATTTAAAAGTTTAAGAAAGTTTACAAGTTAAGTGAAAGAAACTTCATTATTCATTTATATGTACATGTACATTTCTTCATTAAAAACTTGTCTTTCTGCATAATTTAGACTAACTTTGTGAGTTTTTTGAGGGCTGGAACCAATTAAAATTATTTACATTAATTCCTATGGGGAAAAGTCGTTCGAGATAAGAGCTGCTCGACTTAAGAGCCCAGGTCCGGAACGAATTAAACTCGTATCTCGAGGTACCACTGTACTTAAGAACTTTTCTAGATAAGAACCGGGAATTCAAGATTTTTTTGCCTCTTCTTAAGAATCATTTTCTACTTAAGAACCCAAGCCCAGAAAAATTTTCCAGGAAATTTGAGAGCGGCACGAAGGCCCAGCCAGTTTCCTGCCATTCCTCCTTTAATCACATCCATCTCAGCTTTTCTGGGCTGCCAGAGGAGCCTTTCAGTGGCGCTTAAGGAGGTTTTGGCAGTCCAGAGCGAATGAAGCATTTCCCTTTCTCTGGGCGCTTGGAGAGGGAATAAACCCCTGCCAGTGGCCAGAGAAAAGAAACACTCCCTTTGCTCTGGGCAGCCGAAGAGTCACCACAGCAAAGGAAATGCACCCGCTACAAAGTGAGTGAGTGAGAGAAGAGGGGAGCCCCTCAGCATAGGAAAGAGCAGGTAGCAGCAGCAGCAGCCAGTGTATGGGAAGCAATGTATGGGAGGGTGTATGGGAGGCGTGTGCTCCTCCTCGCTGCCTCAGAATCCCCCTTTTTTAAGCCTTAAAGTTTTGGATTTTTTTTATTCCCCTCACCTCACCTTCTTTCTTCAGCAATGACTCTCTTCCTCCTCTTCTTCCTTCTCCTCCTCCCACCCAAATTTTGAGCTTTTATTTCTTTCCTAATGGTTTTGCATGCATTATTTGCTTTTACATTGATTCCTATGGCAAAAATTGCTTCTACTTAACGTTTCTACTTAAGAACCTGGTCACGGAATGAATTAAGTTCTTAAGTAGCGGTACCACTGTATTTCTATAACAGTACAAATTTATAACCCTTTAATTCCATATTATACAGGAACTGCAGGGACGATGAGCCAAATACTTCTGCTTTTACATTGATTCCTATGGGAAAAACTGCTTCAACGTAAGAATGTTTCTACTTAAGAGCCTGGTCACGGAATGAATTAAGTTCTTAAGTAGAGGTACCACTGTATTTGCAGTAACAGTACAAATTTATAACCCTTTAATTCCATATTATACAGGAACTGCAGGGATGATGAGCCAAATACTTCTGCTTTTACATTGATTCCTATGGGAAAAATTGCTTCTACTTAAGAACGTTTCTACTTAAGAACCTGGTCACAGAATGAATTAAGTTCTTAAGTAGAGTACCACTGTATTTCTCTAACAGTACAAATTTATAACCCTTTAATTCCATATTATACAGGAACTGCAGGGACGATGAGCCAAATACTTCTGCTTTTACATTTACTTGACTACCCAAACTGCCATAAAAATCTATTTTTTATAATTGGTATAGTTTAATTTGTTAGAAATATATTGGAATCTGTCTCAGCAGCACTTGACCTGGATGAGGTCACTCTGAGGTGCCCTCAGTTGCATGTTCCTATCATTTCAGAAGTTAATGGCTAGTATATCAACAGAGATGACACATTAATTTAATCAAAGGGTCAATGTTCATTTCCTCTGATGTGAACTTGATTGCAATATCCAAAGTATTGGTTCAATTCATACAAATATTTCTAAACCGTAACATTTTTGACACATAAGATTTAATATATTCCAATAAGATCTCTCACAAAGATTTCCACTTCTTGGTGACACACAATTCAAACAACACAAATATGGAAATTAATGGAACAACAATGGAAATGGTTGTTTGGCCTAGATATCGACTTATTCACTCCCTTTTTAAAAAAAATTGCAACTCATGAATTGAAGAAACAAAGTAAACTGACAATTGTTCCTTGCTTCATTTTTTTTATTTTGCATTTATTTTGGGGCACAAGGTATAGAGTTATAGAGGTATAGATATAGAGGTATAGGTACAGAAATATGGGTATAGTTATAGAGGTATAGGTATAGAGAGGTATAGAGTATAAATCAAATAATGCAAATAAATCTGCATATGGCACAATTATGTATGGATAGTTTAGCTATGGTTTATCAAAGCAACATTTCTGGGATTGGATAATACATTAAGGCACCAATTAGCCACAGGCACAATTCATCAATATAGTTAGGTTAGAGTTTAGAGTATCATGGGATTACACTCATACTTTTGTTTCAAGTTTTGCAATTCTTCCTTTCCTTCATTGTTGTCAATGGAAATTCTCTTTTTAATCTACATTCAGTTTTTAAGAAAGATAAATACACTCTATGGTAATAATAATCAGCATTAAATACAAACAAATGCTTAGTAGAAATTAATTCACAATTAATTCAGACAGACATTTGGGTATTTTAATGATATATATTTACATAATGTGCATGACAGTATCCAATCAGTCTAGTTGGGAAATTTGACAAACATTTATGCACATTAATTTCTAGATTAGAAATTACAATTTCAACCTAAGATTTTAGCAACACACATCTGGATGGTTTAAGCACTTTTGCAGATCACAGCAAAGGGGGAAAGAAATCTGTTCTCCAATACCAGTATGCTAATAAGTAATGGTTGATCTTACCCTAACCCTTATGAGTTATATGCTAATTGTTATAGTCCCGGTCATGTTCAGTATAATAGAGCAAGAAGGGTTCAACCATGTATGTAAATTGCAAATGTATAAATCATGATCATTTTTCTATTGAACAATAGTTTAGGCTTGATCTGTGCTTGATCTGTAAAGATCTGTACTTCAATCATTCATGGACAATAAGGCAATAAGTACAATAAAAAACTATTGTTCAAAATAGTGTCAGAATTTTACAACAAGGAGTCAACTGTCACCTGTAACCAAAAGCTATCATTAAAAAAATGGAAGAAACTGTTCAATAAAGACAAATAACATAACTAAAGGATAAAATCTCATTTAAACCTCTGTTTTAAGACTAGTCAAGAATGAAAAAAATGGAAATGTAACTGTAAAACCTAGAGCAGTGATGGCGAACCTATGGCATGGGTACCATAGGTGGCACATGGAGCCTTATCTGCTGGCACATGAGCTGTTGCCCTAACTCAGCTCCAATGTGCATGTGTGTACCAGCCAGCTGATTTTTGGCTCACACAGAGGCTCTGGGAGAGTGGGTTTTTTTTGTTTCCAGAGAGCCTCTGGGGTGATGGGGGGGGGCATTTTTACCCTCCAGGGAAGCCTTTGGAGCCTGGGGAAGGCAAAACATGAGCCTACTGGATCCACCAGAAGTTGGGAAACAGGGCCTCCAGGGGGCAGGGGGAGCTTTTTTTGTCCTCCCCAGGCATTGAATTATGGGTATGGGCACTCACCATGCATAATAGCATGTTCCTACGGTCTTTTGGCACCTGAGAGAAAAAAAGGTTTGCCATCACTGACCTAGAGAATGCTTTGTTCTTTGTAATCTCAGCTCATTGGCTGCATGCATAATATGGTAGATTGGGCTTCCTGAAATTAACTTGCTGAATTATAATGTCCAGTTTCTTGACCAGGCATCATATAATTTACTAAATCAAAATTATGTTCACCATTTGTTCAAAAACTATGTAATATTTACATTCCATTTGAACATTAGTAGAACAAGATTAATACAGAATGCCTATGGTTTATCTTTTTAAAAAAAAGCTCAAAAAGAAAAATAAATATGATCAAACTTCTGCAACACATCTTTCAAAGCATTTTGAAACCAAAGAAGAAAAATAGCTCCAGTATAGAGGTGGGTTCCTTCAGTTTCAAACCGGTTTGCCCAAACAAGTAGCAAATCACTGGTGATGTAACGATAATGCCACGGAACTGTTGCTATCTTGAAAAAATAAAATTGTAAAATTTATGATAAATTATTGAGAATATATATTTTTAATTAAGTGGCTTTCATTCCATCTTCCATTTCCAAAGCCAATGTAAATTTGTCTCTTCCACATCTGAATGGACAGCTTGAAAACTTTATCCTCATTTACATAGGAATTTTTTTAATGTATTGCGTAATTTGAGACATGTAGTACACTTATATACTTTTAAACCAGACCTGTCTGTGACCGCCCTGCCCACCATCTGTGACCAGTCTGTGGAGGTCGAGGTCTGCTCCAGTGCGAGGATGAAAGAGCTCACCGCATCTGCTGGGACTCCTCTGGTTCCTGCTTTCCTGATGAATCATGAGGAAAGCAGGAACCGGAGGAGTCCCGGCAAACATGGTAAGTTCTTTCATCCTCGCACTGGAGCGGACCCCAATCTCCTACCGAGAGCGTCCAAGCACAGAAACCATGCAAACACTCCAGTTCAGTGACTGTGCTGCACCGTGTTGCTGTAAAAGCAAAAAATTAGGGATCTGTAGAGTGGGTCTGGGTGTTTAGGTCAGGCCAGGGTCTGGGTCTTTGCAGTACTGCCTAGAACTGAGATAATTATATTAGTCCAACCCTCTAAAACCATCCCAATTTCTCATGCAGCCCTATGGCAAAATTAATTGCCCACCCCTGTTTTAAACAGTACCAGTATCAAAATATACATAAGTAGCTGGTTTTTCTATTGCAGCTTCAAAATGCCATTTTAACATTCAAACCATTATATTTATTGAATACAGGGTTGTGCTCCTCTCTGCTTGGTTCAACTAATTTTATATCCTTACATTTTGTATTATGTTGATAAACTATGTTGTGTAAAATTATCTCTCCCTCACATGCATACCTGTACATGCAGTAAATACAGTTTATTTACTCCTTCGGGATACGCAAAAAGTATGAGAAACTGTAAATTTGCCCTTTTCTATCCTACAGGGCATGTGATTTAAAGGCATGAAAGCAGTCTTCAAATTCTTACATACCAAAACTGATGAAATAATTATGTTAAAGTTGAATAAAATGAATAGCTTAAACGGGCTTCTAAGATCCTTTGCTATGAATCTTATTTAGAAAATGTGACAGGCCTCCTCACTCTAGTAAAGCTATATGTACTGAACTCAAATCCCAACTGTTTCAGCCAGTGATCATGCTAACTGGGAGTGACAGCAACAGTATTCAAATATGTATGGAGAAAAGCGTGTTAAAACAGGCTATTTTATCCTTCCTTAACCCATGCTATCTAAGAGGTGTACTAACACAACAACATTTTCTTTCCTCTTGCAATGCCATAGATTCCTTAGTGTTGGTGAGTTAACTATAGATTTTTTTATGTAGTTCCCAATATAAAATACAAGACTTTATTTATTATTTATTAATTGGATTTGTATGCCGTCCCTCTCCGAAGACTTGGGGTGGCTCACAATATAATAAAAAACAGTATACAATATCAAAAACCTAAAATCCAATTAATATGGCTAGCTATTCTAAAAACCCAAGAACATTAAAAATCATTCATTCACATTCAGACAAGTATGTATCACATTTGTCGTCCGGAAGCTAGGGCCTAGTGATTCCAAACCTGGAGACATAGATGGGTTTTCAAGTTCTTACAGAAGGCAAAGAGGGTGGGGACAGTATGAATCTCTGGGGGGAGCTGATTCCAGAGGGCCAGAGCCCCCATAGAGAAGGCTCTTCCCCTAGGCCCACCAAACAACATTGTCTAGTTGACAGGATCTGGAGAAGGCCGACTCTGTGGGACCTTACTGGTCGCTGGGACTCATGTGGCAGAAGGCAGTCCCGGAAGTAATCTGGTCAATGCTACTATATTTATCCAATGTCTATTGAATCTCTGCTACCAAATCCATATGTGTGTGTTTGTGTGTGTGTGTGTGTATTCTTGGGAAGGATGAGTAAAGAATGTTATGAGTATATGCCAAGAGCACGTTTCCTGCAAAATCACATGGTTGAAAGTCATTCCAGCTGCCCAATCAAAGCAAATACACACCTATACTGGGCAGTGATGATATAGAAAGAGATTGGAGCCAGAAGATGATTTAGTGACAATGACAAAGCCATCCATTCATACTGTGTGGGAGAAGGCACTGGTAAACCACTACTGTATTTTACCAAGAAAACCACACAGGTAGGAAATATAAATGACAATATAGTGCTGGATGACAAACCCTTCAAGTTGGAAGGCATTCAACATGCTCCTAGGAAAAGTTGATGATCTTTTCGAATTGTAAGGGTGTTTATGACGTGTCTAGATTAAAGCCTTTGGGACATCTAGATTATGTTGCCATGTAGGAAAAGTAGCAAAGATATAGCTACAGTAGAAATGTAAGAAGAATTAACATCAGAAAGCTCAACACAGTGAAAGAAACAACTGGTGACATCTTGGGCATTAGAAAATTACGACAGACTGGCATTACATACTCTCTGTCAGAAAATCACACAGTTTATTACTTGGAACATGAAAATGTACAAAAAAAATCTACAAATCTAACTAATAAAAGTCAGAGGGCGAAGTGAAAAAAGGACTAAAATTAAATATAAATAAGACCAAGCTAATGGCAATAGCCGCCCCGAGTCTTCGGAGAGGGGCGGCATACAAATCTAATAAATAATAATAATAACAACATGTAGAACAATGAACTTAGAATTAAAAGTCAAGATATCAAAATGATGGATAGTTTATATTTTAGGAGCAAGCATAACTGTTAAAGGAGCAAACAATCAAAAAAAATATGTTCAACTTGTTCTGTCGGGGTCTCTGGTAGAATCCTCCCAAAAATTCACAGGTACAAATTTTAGACACACACACGTTTGAAAATTCAAAACAATGTTCTTTATAATGAAAATTCACTTAAACTAAGCCCTCTTTTCATATAGCAAAGAGCACTAGTCTCCAAACAAACTGGTAACTTATACAAGTCCCTTATCAGTCCTGTGATACTTAGCTTGCAGCTGTGAGGCAATTCAAAGTCCTTCTTTCACAAAGTGAAACACACTTTGCTCTGGTTTAGTTTCAAAGCAGGGAAAAATCAGCACACAAAAAGTCAAAGTCAGTAACACCGTCATGAAACACAACGATCAGATAATCCTCCACAATGGCCAAACCCACAGGCTGCTATTTATAGCAGCCTCACTAATTACCACAGCCCCACCCAACCACAGGTGGCCTCATTTTCTTTGATAATAATCTCTCAGTTGTTGTTGCCTATGCATCCCTCTCCGCATGCGTGGCTGTATCATTAACTCTTGTTCTGAATCCAAGGAGGAGCTAGATAATTGACCTCCTTCTGAGCTGTCTGCCACACTCTCCTCCTCCCTGTCACTCATGTCTTCTTGGTCAGAGGAGCCTTCATCATCAGATTCCACCGGGGGCAAACCAGGCCTGCAGCATGTGGATGTCTCCCCCACATCCACAGTCCTTGGAGCAGGAGCTGGGCCAGAGCTAACCACAACACAACTAATTTTATACAATTACATTCTGTATTATGTCGATATACTGTGTTGTGTAAAAATGCAAGCCTTGCAAAAGATATTAAAATGCCATGATGTGTTCATACCTATAAAGATGAGAATCATGCAAACCATGATATTCCCTATGACCTTCTGTTGAAATGAAAATCGTACTTTAAAGAAACAGGATAAGAAGGGTATTGACACTTTCGAACTTTGGTGTTGGAGAAGACTGAAAAAATAAACCAATTGGCCATCTAATAAATCAACTGAGACTTCTCATTTGAGGCAGAGACTTCTCATTTGAGGCAGATCCTACTTTGAACCCACCTGTCTGGAAAAGGCTCTGATGCTGGGAAAAGTGGAGAGAAAGACAGGAAAAAGCTAATCAGCATATGAACAGGCTGAGAAAATCTACCCATAAGGTTGTAACAAGTCAAAAATAACTTGATGGTACATAATGCTTTTCTATGGGTAAAAAGTTGTGAGCATGAAAACAGCTGTTGTTACATAATTTTGGGGTACTAAAAATGAAAATAACATTTAAAAATGTATATCGGCTCGAGTTTCCATGATATAAGCAACCAACTAATGAAGTAAACTTTGTAAAATGCATGATGCAATTTACACCATAGATTACATAGTCAGTATTGGTGACCAATAGAAAACCACCATGCATACCAAGATGATCCATTTTTAGCCAATAATAGGCCACCAAATACTATAAAAGCCACAGGGACACAAACTGAATGCAGGATTAATGAGAAATGTAAACTTTCAAATATTTTAAACTTGTTTACTAATTTAATTTTTCTTGATAAACATATACAATAGATTATTTCATGTATTTACTGTTGCAAATATAATTCACTTAATTTTAATAAAAATATACGGGTTTATATATGTATGTATGTATGTATGTATGTATGTATGTATGTATGTATGTATGTATTAAGTTTTTGTGCATTATTTGCCTATTACCTGCAGTTGGCAAATGTAAACTTTATAAAATGTAAAATATCCATTGCATGAAAACTAGAGCCAACTAACAAATTTCATTATTATATTTGAATTCAGCATGTGAAATTCATTAAGAAATGGCACATTTCTTTTCTGCAACTAAAAAGAAATTGGAAGTTTGTAGAACAGTGAATCAATCAGACAATCGAAGTATTTATAAAGTAGTTTTCAGAGTTCTCCAATCCAGTAGCACATGTATGGCTTTCATGGTTTGAATATGGATAGTCTTCATTTAGTGACTACAATTGGACCAGCAACTTAGTCATTAAACCAAGCAGCTAAGTGAAACTATAATTATTAATTATTAGTTAATAAATGTAACAATTGGTCACAATGTTTTTCTTTATTACTATTGTAACTGCAAATGGTAACCTTTGAGGCATTCACTAAATGAGGACTACCTATATAACCTTTAAATCAGTGGTCCCCAACGTTTTTTCCACCAGGGACCAGTTTCAGCAAGACAATTTTTCTATGGCCCAGTGGGGGCGGAAAGAGGCGTGGTTGGGGGCGGGATTAAGCATGGGGGTGCTGGTCCTCCCCGCCCCTCTTTCCCGCCATCGTCCTGTGGCCGGCAGAACCTGCCTCCCAAGCCCTCTTGCCCAGCGGGAGCTAAGCGCTGGAGAGAGGGGGTCAGGCTGGCCCTCCTGCCTCCCCCCAGCCAAAAACGCAAAAGCGGCCCGTGGCAGAAGCCAAAAGAGGCTTGAGCCTCTCGGTCCTTCCCGCCCCTCTGTCCCATCCATCATCCTGTGGCCGGCAGAACCTGCCTCCCGAGGCCTCTTGCCCAGCGGGAGGCGAAGCGCTGGAGGGAGGGGGGTGGCGGCATGAGGGCCGGCAGCTGCTGACTCCACGGACCAGTGCAACATGCCCCGCGGCCCGGTACTGGTCCGCGGCCCGGTGGTTGGGGACCCCTGCTTTAAATGATCATTTAAAATGATTTACAGATTTAAGAATCATGATAGTATTTAGAATGTAAATCACTTACAGACCAAAGCCTACGGTAACTTGTGTATGGATAATAGGTTGTGTCAATGCTATAGTTGGGTCATCTCTTCCCAAAGGTAATAAGCTTACCAGCTTTTCCAAAATAAGTGAATAGTTTGTATTCCAGGCAAGCCTGACAAAGTTACAAAACCACATAAATATACAAACATGGATACATACATACATACTTACATACATACATATGAAAATCACTCACAAATTAATCATGAAATCTCCAGAACTATGAAACCTACAAACTTGAAATTTGTCACATATGTTCCTCTTGGCTTTAGATATTCGCTAAGAAAGGATTTTTTTAAATGTCCATCAGAGCATGAATATTTCTTATATTATTATTAACAAGCTCTGATGCTAAGGAGTTCTACTCCCCCTTTCCCACCCGAAAAGAAATGTGATCCAAATGCAAAATACAAGCAGAGGAGTTTCAGTTTCACTTTTGCTTTCACGGCAGCAAGCAGCTTTACTACAGAAGAGTTGAGCTAAGCCGCGCACAGACTCCTTCCTGTCTCCTTATTGCTCACACAGCAAATACTGTTTGTGTTTTCAAACACCCGTCAATTATCACACACTAACAGGGTGCTAGCCAGGTGAATACCGATGGATGCTGGTGGGCAGAGACAGATTCACCCCCTTATTTTCCTTTCCAGTTTAGATGAATTTGCTCCTTCTACTGTAACAGCAGTTAAAGGAAAAGAGACAAAAAATGCAGGGAAAGATTTACAGATGTGATTAGGAAAACACAAGCAAGGGAAGCTGCCTGTTTCTCCCATGGCCAGTTCTGTGTGGCATGCTCCACAGTCAGTTCATCTAATAGCCTGGTCATCCTCGAACCAGAGATCAAAACCAGGAATATTGTTTACAGGGAGGTCCTGAGCAATTCATTTGAGGGATGAATTGAAAGTCTATGCTATACAACCTATTAGCCTGGCTACATAGATAAATCAGCACAGTCACTGCTGGTCTTAAAAGGCTTAAACCCATCTATTTCATTGTTGATACTCTTCATTTGTAACAGAAACTTACTTTACCATCTCTAATGAAATAATACAATCACGTTTTAAACTACTAATTAATTTTCAAACTTTAAGTATCAATTTATCAAGCACCATCATATAGTCTTGTAGCGAAGCACAGGTATCCAGCTAGTACAAATATAAATTCAAATCATGATAAAGAAAAGCACCGGAATAGAGAATTGCTAAAGCAACTTTGTTGGGATAAATTTCTTCATTGCCAAGAGAAGATAGTTTGGCAAGATAAATAAAATATATTTTTTTCTAGTTTAATTCTAGTACTTTAAAACTGGCAACTAGGGACTACCATCCACTGTACTTAATTGTAGATCAAGCACAAATGGGGGATATTTATAATGATTACAGACTGTGCATGAAATGCTGTAATGATTCAGATTGGATTCTGCTCAGAGGGGTTTAATTTAAGGCACATATGACCCTGAGATCACATTATCTGCAACAGTTGATTGAATCTTATGCTTGTCCCAGAGCTTTAATTTAGCCAGAGATTATCTGTCTAATCTGACTCTATAGCTTCAGCCATTTCTTTCTCAAATCATCTCCAGTTGTTAGCAATATTGATTGTTCTACGTTGATGTTACTGAAGATACCGTCAAAAGGGCACTACGAAAACTAAAGCCATCTCTATATATTGGTCCTGATGGAATATGTGCCTACTTTCTAAAAAAAGCTCTCCTCTGCCATAGCTGAACCTCCGAGCACTATCCATGAAGTATCTTTTAGAATGAGCTCCTTGCCTGTCCTATGGTCAATAGCAACAGTCATACCAATCTTCAAAAAAAGTGACCCCAGCCTTGTTAAGAATTATAGACCAAACTCCCTTTGCTGTGTCACCCTTAAAGTCATGGAAGCCATCATAAACCAATCAATCCTCCTCCATTTAGTGACAAATAACCTACTCTCTAATAAGCAATTTGGTTTCAGGAAAAAATTGTCATGTAATCTGCAACTCCTACATTGCAAAAACATTTGGAACTCCCAATTTGACCAGAGTAAAGCAATAGATGCAATCTACATAGACTTCTGCAAACCCTTTGATTCTGTGGTACATGACAAAATTCTGTTAAAACTAAGTTCGGCATTTCTGGACCCTTGCACAAAAGGATAGCTGCATTCCTATAATCAGGCAACAAATAGTTAAAATTGGAAACCCTATATCAAACCCAACACCAGTTAATAGTGGTGTTCCCCAAGACATTATATATAAATGACCTTTTTGATCATATTGTAAGCAGCTGCATCCTCTTTGCCAATGATGTAAAACTATTTAACACCACAGACAATTCTACTACCCTACAAAATTACCTAGGTTATGTATCTGAATGGTCAAACAATTGGCAACTCCAAATCTCTGCTAACAAATAGTCTGTCCTGCATATTGGCAATAAAAATCAGAATATCAAATACAAGTTGGACAGAAACAATCTAAAAGATTACCCACACCCTGTCAATGACCTTGGTGTACTCATCCCAAAAGACCTAAGCCCCAGAGCTCACTGTAACAACATTGCTAAAAAGACATTGCTAAAAAGGCAAGTTGACAATAAAGTTGTCAACTTTATTTTAGAAGTTTTCTCTCTCGTAATGTTATACTTCTAACTAGGGCATACAAAACCTTTTCCAGAACTATCCTTGAATACTGCTGGAACCCGACATTAATACATTAGAGAGGGTCCAGAAGTATTTTACAAGAAGAGTATTCAACTCCTCTGCTCGCAATAAAATTCCTTATTGCAGTAAACTAGAAATTTTAGGCCTGGATAACCTAGAACTATGCCGTCTACGTTCCAACCTAAGGTTAGTACACAAGATCATCTACCTTAATGTCCTACCTGTTAATGACTACTTTAATTTCAACCTCAATAATGCCAGGGCTATCAATAGATACAAACTAAAAGTATTCTGCTTTAATTTTGATTGCAGAAAATACAACTTCTGCAATAGTGTAGTAAATGTCTGGAACACTTTACTTGATCCTGTTGTTAGTTTCTCTTACCCACATATCTTTTACCTTAAACTGTCTACCATGGACCTTACATATTTCTTAAGAGGTCACTAAGGATGTGTGCATAATTGGACCAACGTGCCTACCATCTGCATCATACTGTGCCCATTTGTATGTACTCATTTTATGTGTTTATGGCTATGTTTTGCTTCTTTATATCCATTTTAGGGGCATTTTTATGTGTCCTGTTTCCTTGCACTTGTTGACAAATAAAATAAAATAAACAAATAAGTAAATAGAATTCTTTATAGAATAGAACAGAATTCTTTATTGGCCAAGTGTGATTGGACACACAGGGAATTTGTCTTTGGTGCATATGCTCCCAGTGTACATAAAAGAAAATATATATTTTTCAAGAATCATGAGGTACAACACTTAATGATTGTCACAGGAATCAAATAAGCAATCAGGAAACAATCAATATTAATAGAAATCATAAGGATACAAGCATCAAGTTACAGTCATTCAGTCATAAGTGGGAGGTGGTGGATGATAGGAATGATGAGAAAAAACTACTAGTCGTAAATAAAAATAAATAAATAAATAAACTATGACCTAAAATTATTTACATTCCTATTTTATACAACTCCACTCTTATTACTTTCAGCTTAATTTGCTAAAAATACTGGTACCTAGCAACTTTCTTAGCATTGTGAAATGATGTTAGGAAATGGATCTATGAAAGACAGATCTTGCAAAATGTAATGATTCCATCTATTTTGCAATGTTCTTCTATTGCTGAGAATGAAACAAATGCCTTGAACTTCTCAGACAATGTCACAATTAATTGTATAAATCTGTACTAAGGTTAATTTTTAACCGAATGCTTTCCACTGTATGCTGGCTGCCAAAATAAAAGTAATATTTTGCATAATAACCTGAAGCGGACCATCTTTTCATGATTTCCAAGCCTCAAAACACCCATTCCATGGCTGAATTAGTAGCAATAATAAATCCTGGCTGCAATTGTGATGATTATAGATTAAAGCAGCTGGCTCTTGCTACTTATCATTGCATCCAAAAATAAGTACATTGTTCTACTCAAAATGTTAAGTAATTTAGGTTCAACTCCATGCTGATGCATGGATGTTTAGCAGTAATTTGGAATCACTCAGTCTCTTTCAGCATAACTTAGTTATGAAAATTTTTGTGTAACACTGTTTTACACACAAATGTACATGGTGTAGAAATGATCATTTCCAGCATCTTAATAACTATGTAATTAAAAAAAACAACTATACAGTACTGTGATTGCTTGTAAACTAAATCCAAGCATTTTTGTAGCATCCCTGGTTTGTAGCAAATTATTTTATGGGCTTTGCCAATATTATTTTATTTTTCTCACTCAGAGATTTACATTTGTTCATACATTACATCGTAATTAAAATGTTCACTTAAAATGGGTTGTATAACGTTCTGTCATTCACTGTGCCCTTTGCACTTGCTGGAAATAGCTTCTCATTGGAAAATTATCCAAGTGCTTATTTGAAATGACTGCCAAAAATTAAATTGCTTCCAGTTTCTAATGTTGTACTCTTAATAATCTCAGAAGCAATGGGTTTAAATATATTTTACTTTATGTATGTATTTGCTATGTAACTGCATATCACAAAATAAGTAATTTGCTTTAAAACACACAAGAAATAATTTATGCCTAATGTACTTTGCTAATCCAGAGTTCAATAGTGCAACAGCAACTATTAGATTATGCTTTGAATCAATCCCACGAGCCTATGAATCAGGACAGCATTAGAGAAGGATTAAATTTGTGGTCATATTTTAAAGAGAGTGGCTGATTCACCTTCTTAGGTTAAACTTAGCCAGATGGGAGTATTTTCTATATTGAGTAACTGTCCTGGAAGCCACTGCAAAATACTATTTAATATCATAATTTTATTAATGATTGCAACAATAAAAATAAACCTCAAAAGAATTAAAAGAAAAATGGCCCCAGAACAGAAATAAGAGAAAGAGAAAATAAAAATACAATAAAAAAGAAATATATAAAGAAGCAACTATCCTCTTCATCGCAAATACAAACTACTTTAGTAATTGATCACCTTCTTTTAAAATATAACTAATGAGCTCTTTTACATATATCCTGCTTAAATTCTTATCACTTTCTGTTCTGATGAAAACAAAAGTCCATTGATAGAAGAGATAAAAACATATTTATTTTAACTTTGGTCAAAGAAATCAACCTTATTTTTTTTCTCTTACTTCTGGCAATCTCGATCTTTAGTTCCTCGAAATAATGTCCTAGAATTTTATTTCTTTCCATATAACTCTAACCCTAATCTTTAATTCCCACTGCTATCTAATTTTTGAAGTTTTAACTTATGTTAAAACAAAAACAAAAGCATTTTCCACAAAGATCCTTTATAATCGGTTCAAAAAATTGTATTTAAAATTTAATGTACTTTTGGGTTCTTAATTCCTTTGTAAATTTCTAAAGCAATTTTATTATTTATGTCTCAAAATTACTTTTAACCTCTTAAAACTTGTATTGAAAACACTTTTCACTAAAGATTGAAGGAAATCCATCCACTGAATTGAAATGCCAGTTCAAAAGATTCCTACTAGCTGAAAAGCACTTACCGTAACAAGAAAGTTTCAAAAGTGATTATACAAGGAAGTATGCATACTCAGTATCCTTTAAGGTGCTAACCATCATTTGAGCAAGTTGGCTACTGCTTTTCATTCTTGTTTGTTTGTTTGTTTGTTTGTTTGTTTGTTTGTTCGTTCGTTCATTCATTCATTAGATTTCTATGCCGCCCCTCTCCGCAGACTCGGGGCGGCTCACACAAAAACAATGTATCACAAATCTAGTATTAAAAAGTCTCTAAAACCCCCTTCTTTAAAAAAAGCAAGACATACACACAACATACCATGCATAAATTATATAGGCCAGGGGGATATATCTCAATTCCCCCATGCCTGATGGCAGAGGTGGGTTTTAAGTAGTTTGAGAAAGGCAAGGAGGGTGGGGGCAATCCTAATCTCCGGGGGAGCTGGTTCCAGAGGGTTGGGGCCACCACAGAGAAGACTCTTCCCCTGGGTCCCGCCAGACGACATTGTTTAGGCGACAGGACCCGGAGAAGGCCAACTCTGTGGGACCTAACTGGTCGCTAGGATTCGTGCTGCAGAAGGCGGTCCCGGAGATATTCTGGTCCGATGCCATGAAGGGCTTTATAGGTCATAACCAACGCGAAGTGTTGGTGTGACATGGGCATACCTAGGGAAGCCCATGATTGCTCTCACAGCTGCATTCTGCAATCTCTGAAATCAGCAGCTTAAATTTTCATAGAGCTGTCTTCAGCCATTTCCCCAGAAGCTGCAAGATGAAAGTTTTTCAAAATATTTCCATTTTGGTTTTTTGCATTGGTTATGACCAATCATCAATATCATAAAATATGAAACCAGTTACATATACATATGGAATCTGGTTTCATTCATTGCACTAATTAACTTACAACCAAAATTGAACCCAAAATTTCTGTTGTTAAGGGAAACATTTAAGTAAAATTCCCCCCATTTTATGACATTTCTTGTCCTGGTTGTTAAGTGAATCACTGTAGTTAAGTTAATGCCACAGTTGTTAAGTGAATCTGACTTCCCCATTCATTTTGCTTGTGAGACGGTCACAAAAGGTGATCAAGTGATCTCAGGATACTGCAACTGTCATAAATATGAGACAGTTGCCAAGTCCAAATTTTGACCACATGACCTTAGGAACACTATAATGGTCGTAAATGTGAAAATAAGTCATGTCACTTTTTTCAATGCCATTGCCATTAAATGAACTTGTAAAGTGATGATTACCTACATTGTAAGAGAGTTCAATGAGAAGAAAACCTTTAAAACCTTTTTAAAAATGACTTGACTTGGTTTACTATTTTTGGTAGAGAACGTTTGAGGAAACATTCAAATAAAGGAATGGAAATAGTTTTTATTATTTATTTATTTATTTATTTATTTTGTCCAATACACAATGAGGGTTTTAGTGGGTATATATCAATATACACATAGTAAAATACATGATGAAGGTTATAGAGGAGATACTCATAGTAAAATATATCTAAGAAATAATAGAAAAGAAGATATAGGAATAGAATATATCAATGAAAGAATAGAAGAAGAGATATAGGAATAGAGGAAAGGTATAGGAGATATAGGAGAGCAATAGGACAGGGGACGGAATGCACTCTAGTGCACTTGTACTCGCCCCTTACTGACCTCTTAGGAATCTGGATAGGTCAACCGTAGATAATCTAAGGGTAAAGTGTTGGGGGTTTGGGGATGACACTATGGAGTCCGGTAATGAGTTCCACACTTCAACAACTCGGTTACTGAAGTCATATTTTTACAGTCAAGTTTGGAGCGGTTAATATTAAGTTTAAATCTGTTGTGTGCTCTTGTGTTGTTGTGGTTGAAGCTGAAGTAGTCGCCGACAGGCAGGACGTTGCAGCATATGATCTTGTGGGCAATACTTAGATCTTGTTTAAGGCGTCTTAGTTCTAAACTTTCTAGGCCCAGGATTGAAAGTCTAGTCTCATAGGATATTCTATTTCGAGTGGAGGAGTGAAGGGCTCTTCTGGTGAAGTATCTTTGGACATTTTCAAGGGTGTTAATGTCTGAGATGCGATATGGGTTCCAAACAGAGGAGCTGTATTCGAGGATGGGTCTGGCAAAAGTTTTGTAAGCTCTGGTAAGTAGTGTGAGATTGCCAGAGCAGAAACTACGTAGGATTAGGTTTACAACTCTTGAAGCCTTCTTGCCTATATTGTTGCAGTGGGCTTTGGCACTTAAATCTTTTGTTATTAGTATACCAAGGTCTTTAACCGAGTGGGGATTATCTGTGATAATTTGATTATTCAGTTCATATTTGGAGTTCAGATTCTTCTTCCCAATGTGTAGGACAGAGCATTTGCTAGTTGAGATTTGGAGTTGCCATGTGTTAGACCACTCAGAAACAGCGTCAAGGTCTTTTTGGAGAGTAGTTGTGTTATCGGTGGTGTTGAAGAGTTTTACATCATCGGTGAAGAGGACACAGTTGCTTGTGATGTAATCGCAAAGGTCATTGATGTAGAGAATGAAGAGCATTGGTCCCAGTACACTACCTTGGGGAACACCGCTTTTAACTGGGATGGGGGTGGATATGGTGCTTCCTATTTTGACCACTTGTTGTCTGTTTGACAGGAATGCTGTAATCCATCTGTGGAGGGATCCTGTATAGCTACTTATACAGTTTTAGGTAGAATAAAGAAAGTGTGTCTCTTAGATTATTATCTGATACCAATGATCCTGTCTAGATAAATTTAAAGGATAAGGGGAAGAAAGTAAAGATAACATGAAGCATCTGCTACCATGCCAGCTGGATTTTCCATTCTTCATTCTGTAAGAATAGAACTCTTCCTCAATCACATCTTTCTCATTGGGGGAAAAGATAAAATAAACATGTCAGATACCCACTTGTGCATGTCAATAAGCCTGTACATATTTTCTTTCATTTTAAAGCCCTGCTGTAGATTTTTTTTCTTACTGTAGGTATTTCACACAATCAATATTTTATAATTTTGTCCTCAAGTTCTAGAGTATCATACCTGTGCCACATTCTCACCACTTCTCAGATCTTTGCTACTGTTCCTTCCAACTAGCTAATAAACATAACTCTCATCTTGATTGTGCAAAGGCCACCCCCACACACACCCAAAAAAGGAATTATATGGCGGAGGAGATGACTTAATCCCTAGTCGTAAGAATGATTTTCTTGCATTAAATGATCAAGTTTTCTTTTGTTCTAGTATATTTTGGTCCAAATTCGTAGACTTTCCCAATATAAATATTTGTCCCAAGATAAAATGGTTAAAACTTATTAAGGATATTTAAAATTTTATCCAGATTTGTACAATGTTACTCTTATAGCCTTTTCTTATCTGATCTGGCAAAAATAAAAGCAAGCAACAACTAGTATTAATAAATGGTTGCATGGTTTTTATTTTTTCCAAAAAGTTTTTTTCCTCTCCCACTTATCCGTAGACCTTTGTAAATTGTATTTTTACGATACTTTCCACAACTGAGATAACTTTTCTAATTATAAACTTAGACCCCCTATCCATTAATGAGTACAAAAGTACAATTAACCATAGCAAGAATAGGACTAGAAAAGCGGTGAAGCATTTTATAGAAAGGCCTTTAATGTTGATCATGTCAGGCTGTGGAATGTGAGCAGAAAAAGAGGAATCCAAATACATGTGAAATCTATATACAGGTCAGGAAGTCAAAATATAAATAGAACATGGTGAAATAGATTGGCTCCAGGTAGGCAAAGCAAATGAACTATAATCTTGCTATTAATCTAGGATTGAATGATCATAGAATTTATTTGTTTATTATTATTCAGATTTGAATCAAATTGGATTGGATAAGAACAAGATACAGTGTTAGTGTTACTTTCATTAAAGAAGGAAATTATTTTTTTAGGTAATTTGGTCACACTTGGAATACAAAAATATTCCAAGTGTGGCCTTACCAAGGCATTATAAAGTGGTATTAACACTTTACGTGATCTTTATTCTATCCCTCTGTTAACTGTGTTCGCTTTTTTGGCAGCTGCTGCACACTGCTGGCTCATATTTAAATCGTTGTCCACTAGGATTCCAAGATCCCTCTAATAGTTACTACTATTGAGAAGAGTACCATATATACTGTATCTGTGCATTTTATTTTTCTTGCCTAAACGTAGAACATTACTAAAAAAAAAAAGAATCCTTGAATATCTGAGAGAGAGGGACTGTACACTCATTTTTTACACATTTCAACCAATCATTCCAACCTTCCCACAAATTAGAACAGAAAATATTTTCATTAGGCATGGCTGCTGGAAATATTGCATTAGACATATTAGACTTTAAGAGCCTCTACAAATCATTTATTTTGGTACCATTTCAAAAATAATTGGCTTTAGAAAGCAACTAAGCTTTGCAACTGCATCTTAACAATTTTGTTGAGAGCCTGCTCCTCACCAATAAGGTACTTTTAAATAGTGTGTTGTTGCTAAAATATAAACATTATGAAAGTGTGGCCAGACATAGTGCCAAGAGTCAGGGGGGCTGGTGCCTAAAGGCTAAATGAATGATACTTGAGTTTATTCGTTTATATAACATTCCTAGATTAGGAAGAGCATATATGTCACACTGTGGATACTGCAGTCCCTGTGCAATTTCAAATGAAAACATCTTCCCTTGTCATATCTCACAACTTTTTGCACAATTTTGATTCTGTTGAACCAAATAAGCAGCATTGATGCCTCTAGGATTAAACTCTTTCATTTCAGACTAGTTGAAAACATTCTAGAAGACATATATAATACAAGATCAAAATATGTTTAGTCATATTTCTATAAACCTCAGTATCATTTGATGTGCACCTTTAAGCTTCCTATTGTTTTATTAATGAAATGCTGCCATATTATTAGTACGTACTATGTTAAAGTGACCAGATTTTAACATGGGTAAAGCGGGACACCACGTAGGGGGAGGGGGGGCTGTTCTTGGTTAAAAATTTGGTCTAGGAAACAAATATTTGTTTAACTAGCACTACTTTTGCCCTGAACAAAAATACCCATTAAAATGTTAAGAAGCTCTTTATTTACTTTTCTCCATCTCCCTCCAAGTCTGTTGGCTCTCCTATCTTCGTTTCTTTCAAGCAACCATTTGCCACAGATGAGGGAGGTAGAGGAGGATCGAAGGCGGCTTTTGCAAAAGCCGACACCCCCCACGGCCTTTGCTAAACTTCCCCTAGCCAGAAGCCTTTGTGGCCGGGGGACTCTTTGCCATGAAGGCACCCAACTTTCCTCCCTGCCTACTTGAGTGGACCTGTTTCAGGGCGCGTTGTCTGGAGGCCTGCAGGATCACCTCAAAGCCGCCCCATATCTTTTGGGCCCATTCCATATAAGGACAGGGCCCCGATTCCAAGAAGGTGAGGGAGACGAGGTGGTGGCTTGGGGTGAGCTGCAACTTTCAAACCGGCAGCTGGGTTGAGCTCCGTTCCATGTCACTTCTGAGCTCCAAACCCAAGGATTCGGCCTCACTGCTGTTGCTTTCACTTTCACTTTCCAAACTCGGTTTTGCCTGCCGGCCCGGACCCCAAAGCCACTCCGGCTGCAGCCACCTTCTCGGCCGGCTCTTTATCTTTGTCTTTCTGCACCTGCGCCTCTTTGGAATGCTGCCATTTCATTCATTGGTTCGTGGGCAAAGTTATGGATGCATATATTAGTATTATTTGTTAATTTATCTGCCGCCAGTCTCACCATGAGGCTACTCCAGGTGGCTTAGAATAATGAAAAGGAATAAAAACTAGAAATTAAAAAAAATAAAACTATGTAAAGTTCATTTTAAAAATTTGGACATTGTTAAAAAGACCCAGGACGCGGGACAAATTGTTCAAAAGTGGAACTGTCCCACCAAAAACAGGATGTCTGGTCACCTTATACTATGTACAAAACAGTTGGGTTTGCAATATACAAACAAGCAATGTCTGTATGTATTGAAGTACTATGGCTTTAAGAGGTAGTGTTGCAAACTGCCATAAGAGGGAGCCAGAAAGCATGAGTTTTACCTCTCTGCTCTCTCTGTTCTTTCTGCTGATTCACTATGACTGATGTAGTAAGCTATATGTTAGTTGATGTATTTGTAAGCTATAATGATGTAAGACAAAGACAGGCTTGTAATAATATTATTGTATTGAGAGGTATTGACTGATTTGAATGTGAATGACTAGACTGTTTAACCTGATTGTACTATTTCTAAAGTAAACACTATTTTATACACATTAATGTATCTGTCTTGGATAACTGCTGGAATCCCACATTTCCCTCTGTGCATGTCCTTGATAACTCAAGATTCTGCACACTCCCTAACACATATCCCACATAGTAATTAAATCCTTCATTTTAGCCATATATATTGTTTTCCTGATAGTATAGATAATGACACCATCCAGAAGCAACCTGCCAGAGTCTATAATTTTTATAAAATCAATTACATTTTTTATAATCTAAATTTTAAAATTGAGGTAGTCTTCATAATTGGATGGTAGGTAATTTATGCAAATCCAATTGAGATAAGCATTTTGAAAGTATGGCCTAGATATTATTCCCCAAATTAAATAGGCAATATCATTTTGCTTAATATACAATCCAGAAAAAGAGATTCAAATGACTTTACAACATTCTGATGAATCCTGAAACTAAACTTCATTAGCTAAATTCACCTATGAAGGGAAGCAATGATGCATTTGGAGGGGCACTGTCTTAGCCTGTTATGAGAACCTAGCAATTATAAACCATTATTTTTCTTAACCATTCAACACATTCAACAAATCAGAATAACAAGATAATATTTTGTTTCATATATATCAGGAACAGCCATAAGGAAGAATAAATGTAAGTGGCCACAAAAAATAAATGTTATTTTTTTTCTGAAAATTTGCATCAACCATATTTTCCCCCCAGACTTTTGGTCATAATATCATAAGTTTAGTTTAGTTTAGTTTTATTGGATTTATATGCTGCCCTTCCCCAAGGACTTGGGGCAATTTACAACAGATAAAAAAGACAATATACATCAAAATCCAATTAATTAAAAGTAAAAGTTACATCTAAAAAATAAACAACCAATTAAAATATACACATATCCATTCAATCAACAAACCCACTATACATTCATCGGCAAGGGGGCAGAAACCAATGACCCCAAGCTTAGATTAGATTAGATTAGATTTATTGGATTTATATGCCGCCCCTCTCTGCAAACTCGGAGCGGCTCACAACAATAATAAAAACATTACATAATAACAAATCCTTGGCGGCATAGAAGAGTCTTTAGGCTCTTATGAAAGGCAAGGAGGGCAGGGGCAGTATGAATCTCCAGGGGGAGTTGATGCCAGAGGGCCCCCCCCCCCCCCCCGCAGAGAAGGCTCTTCCCCTAGGTCCCGTCAAGTGACATTGTCTAGTTGAGTGTAGAAGACTGACTCTGTGGTACCTTACTGGTCACTGTACATTATTTAATTATTTAGTAATAAGTACATTATTTATTTGAGAAATAAGTAAATCTGTAATTTTTTTCTGAGGAAGCAAGCTAGACATTATACTATATTAATGAAATCTTCCCTTCAAAGCTATGACTGGCCTTTTTTTTTCATTTCGCCAAAGTAGTTTTTGTATTCACCTTCTGCTCATAAGCCTTATTTCTTTATTCAGAAATCAATCCAAGGTGGAATTCACGAAATGAGAAGTAAACCAACCTTCTACTATCATACCACATTAGGAATACAGAAACAAATGCAATGAGGCAGATACATCTAAAAGATGGCAAGAAAATGTCACAGGGGTAATATGGACAGGGAATATGGGACAACAGGCCAGGAAGAGCAATTTGGAAAGTGTAGAAAATAAGGAATCTATTTAGAATTAATCAGAATAAGTACATCAGCATCACTCAGACATGACATTTTCTTTCTTACAAACAAGCTGAAACACTAGCATTAAATGAAATGAGTAATAGGAATAAGCATGATTTTTTTTAAAATAGAAACATAGAAAACTGACGGCAGAAAAAGACCTCATGGTCCATCTAGTCTGCCCTTATACTATTTCCTGTATTTTATCTTAGGATGGATATATGTTTATCCCAGGCATGTTTAAATTCAGTTAATGTGGATTTACCAACCACGTTTGCTGGAAGTTTGTTCCAAGGATCTACTACTCTTTCAGTGAAATAATATTTTCTCATGTTGCTTTTGATCTTTCCCCCAACTAACTTCAGATTGAGTCCCCTTGTTCTTGTGTTCACTTTCCTATTAAAAACACTTCCCTCCTGGACCTTATTTAACCCTTTAACATATTTAAATGTTTCGATCATGTCCCTCCTTTTCCTTCTGTCCTCCAGACTATACAGATTGAGTTGATTAAGTCTTTCCTGATATGTTTTATGCTTAAGACCTTCCACCATTCTTGTAGCCCGTCTTTGGACCCGTTCAATTTTGTCAATATCTTTTTGTAGGTGAGGTCTCCAGAACTGAACACAGTATTCCAAATGTGGTCTCACCAGCACTCTATATAAGGGGATCACAATCTCCCTCTTCCTGCTTGTTATACCTCTAGCTATGCAGCCAAGCATCCTACTTGCTTTTCCTACTGCCCGACCACACTGCTCACCCATTTTGAGACTGTCAGAAATCACTACCCCTAAATCCTTCTCTTCTGAAGTTTTTGCTAACACAGAACGGTAGAACTGTATGAAATCAGAGGTGGGTTTCTCCCTTCCCTATTCAGGCTGATTCGCTCACACTGGTAGCAAACTGCTGGTGATGTCATGATGACATCACAGAACCGGTTCTGTGAGTGCTGATCTGTGGATGCTGCCATCTTTTGGGTGGAATTTTTTTTGAGGGGCGATTTTTGGTGTTTTTTTTCTTCTATGTATGCGCAAAAGCAAAGTTTCCAGCATTGTGCATGTATCGCCATCTTGATTTTGGTTTGGGGGCGAATTTCTTTTTTAATTTTTCGGCACTGTGCCTGCATCACCATCTTGTTATTGGCTTTTTAAAAGAAAATTGGGAATTTTTTTAAAATAATTTTTTATTTACAAGACTATATACAAAAAACATAACAACATATAAACATCAATAGACAATATACAATAACAATGGAAAATACATTTAAAAGGTTGGGCGGGTGAACAGCAGATCTATGATAATAAGTTGTGCTATGAATATTCTCAATATCCCGATATAGTATAGTTAAATAATTACATTGTATATAAATAAGAGATAAAGTTGAGTATGAAATAGCAGAAAAATTATAAATATATAGGTTGGTTTTCGTATATATCTTTTTTCAATCTTTTACTAAAATAAAATACACACCAGACTGTTATTTTTGTATACATACAATTACAATTGTTAATCAATCAGATTTCCCCCTCCCCTTTTCTACCCAGCAGTAGAAAGAGTCCCAGCAGTTATAAAAGACAGAATCTTCGTTATTTCTAAGTTCCATAGTTAGTTTGGTCATTTCTGCGCAGCTTCTAATCTTTTCTAATATTAGTCCATCATGTGGCATGTCATCATTTTTCCACCATTGTGCAAATGCTAGTCTCGCCACTGTAGTAATATGTATAACTAGATAGATTTTAATTTTTTTTCAAATTTTGTCTTATAATACCCAAGAGGAAACATTCTGGAGTTTTATCTATCTCTATATTGAGGATTTCATCTAACCAGATTCCTATTTTTTTCCAGTATGCCTGGGTTTTTTCGCATTGCCACCATAAGTGAAAGTATGTACCTTGTTCCTTTAGACATATGTTAGATAAAATATTCACTGGTCCACAGGAAAAACTAATTAAAAAATTGTATTGCTGTTTAACAATTAACAATCTAGATACAACTACAGTTAAAACTAACAGCAAAAAATGGAATCTAGATCTGAAACATGAAATTCACTCTGATGAATGGCAACTTATGTGGAGCAGGAACTTTAAAATGACACTAGCCACTCCATATAAAGAAAATATAATCAAAATGTACTATAGATGGCACATTACCCCTGTAAAATTAGCGAAAATAGACAAGAAATTATCTCCCACCTGCGGGAATTTTTTCTTGGCACTGCGCATGTGCATGCTCATGAGGCACGGCCATGCAGAGTGGAAAGAAGTGAGCCAGCAGGGAGATAAGTTAGAACCTACCCCTGAATGAAAGAAACAGTTTAAGCAATACAGTGGTACCTCGAGATACGAGTTTAATTCGTTCCGGACCTGGGCTCTTAAGTCGAGCAGCTCTTATCTCGAACGACTTTTCCCCATAGGAATTAATGTAAATAATTTTAATTGGTTCCAGCCCTCAAAAAACTCACAAAGTTAGTCTAAATTATGCAGAAAGACATGTTTTTAATGAAGAAATGTACATGTACATATAAATGAATAATGAAGTTTCTTTCACTTAACTTGTAAACTTTCTTAAACTTTTAAATTTACATATGTTCAACTTCTCTGCCACCCAATCCTGTAGGACAGAGGTCCCCAACCCTTTTTGCACCAGGGACCGGCTTTAAGCGATCAAGAGAGGAATGGGTGAATGAATGGACGGAGGGTGGGAAGGAAGGAAGGAAAGAGGGAAGGGACAGGAACAGAGGAAGGAAGCAAGGAAACTTATGAAAGGGGAGAGAAAGAGAGGAATGAGTGAAGGGAGGGAGGGAGGGAAGAAGGTGGGAAGGAGAAAGAAAAGAAGAAATAGAGGAATGGAAGGTAAAAGAGAGAAAGAAAAAGAGCAAGAAAGAAAGAAAGAAAGAAAGAAAGAAAGAAAGAAAGAAAGAAAGAAAGAAAGAAAGAAAGGGGGAAGGGACAGGAACAGAGGAAGGAAGCAAGGAAACTTATGAAAGGGGAGAGTAAGAGAGGAATGAGTGAAGGGAGGGAGGGAAGAAGGTGGGAAGGAGAAAGAAAAGAAGAAATAGAGGAAGGGAAGGTAAAAGAGAGAAAGAAAAAGAGCAAGAAAGAAAGAAAGAAAGAAAGAAAGAAAGAAAGAAAGGGGGAAGGGACAGGAACAGAGGAAGGAAGCAAGGAAACTTATGAAAGGGGAGAGTAAGAGAGGAATGAGTGAAGGGAGGGAGGGAGGGAAGAAGGTGGGAAGGAGAAAGAAAAGAAGAAATAGAAGGGAAGGTAAAAGAGAGAAAGAAAAAGAGCAAGAAAGAAAGCTGCAAGCACCCCCCCCGAGCCCCCCAGGCCGGCTGCAACCTTTTAAAACACGCGCGCCGCTTCGCAGCTGCCTCCTGAAGCCGAACGCGGAAGTTAGCGTTTGGCTTCAGGAGACAGCTCCTTGGTGCTTGTATCTCGAATTTGGGCTTGTAAGTAGAACAAAAATATCTCTCCCCTCCCAGCTCTTATCTCGAGTTGCTCTTAAGTAGAGCAGCTCTTATGTCGGGGTTCCACTGTACTGTATTGCTAAGGACTTGTTCACCTAACACCTTTTTGCTCAGAGCCTGCAATTTCCAAAGAGAAAGTTCCCCCAAAAAATGGAATTACTTCCAAGTTAATATATTTAATATGATTTAAGATTTGGCTGTAATGTAACTCTTCCCACACTTTATCTCTGCCACAGGGACTAAATTGTGAATCTGTGCAAAGAAAGGTTTTATTAAACAACCTTACTGACCAATATCTTTGCCAGCATTTTTCTGCTGTTACCACCCCCATTTTTCTACAATTTTGCTTTTTCTTTTACTAGAAAAGAATTTGATAGGGAAGAAAAATGAAATCACAGTGCTAGGAGCCTCTCACCTCACAGCACCTTGACCTCTGCGGAATTATAATGAAGGTGTTACTTAAACAGCTATGTGACATCACAATTATAACATTGCTTCTGCTGCTTCCAAACCATAGCGCAAGAGTCATGAAAAGACTCCAAGGAGAATTTACTGAAGCTATGCTTAAAATTAATCCATAATTTCTATGACAGTAGCCCAGCAAACCATGACCAGATATGATTCCCCAGTAATCCTCCTGGCTGCCAATATCTTACTGGCATTTGCAGTATTGGGCAGTAAAATAAATTTCATTTATTATGTTGCTTTACTGAAGTGAAACAAACATAGGAAAAGTGGCTTTTGCAGTACAGTTTTTCTTGCACTGTCAATGAAGATTGTTCCATTTTCAAAAATATATCTGCATACATCCCAAAAATTAAACATTAAAACAGAACAGTTGTAAGAATAGCTATGTTTGATGGTAACTTTATCATGGACTAGAGGCTGATGAACTATAATCTTGCTATTAATCTAGGACTGGATGATCATAGAATTTATTTATTTATTATTATTCAGATTTGAATCAAGTTGGATTGGATAAGAACAAGATAGGGGGTTAGTGTTACATTCATTAAATAAAGAAATATTTTTTTAGGTACTAAGGAAGTCAAGCTCCACAAAGGAATTCAAATAACCCAAACTCATATAAGAAATGTATGGCTTCATTTTAATCCTTTGAGAACTGGATTTGGAAACAGAAAGTTAGGATCGGTCTTGGAAAAGAATAAGGAATTCTGTCTTTTCTTGGTGGCACATATAGAATTCCAACATATGTCAGCTGGGTAATTCTACAAGTGAAATTTACTGTTCTCCTTCACTATTAAAAATACAAAATACTGTACCTTCTTTTCTACTTGGCTATCCATGAAGGAAGGTTAATTCTATTTGGACAGGGAGTCCAGGCCTTTTTTGGACAGGAAATCTCTGTTCACAGTTGCTCATATTCTTATCACCTCGTGATTTGACTACTGCAATGCTCTCTACATGGGATTACCTCTGAAAAGTGTTCAGAAACTACAAATTGTGCAGAATGCAATCGCACAAGCACTCCATGGACTGTACTGGCTGCCAGTTGGTTTCCAGGCACAATTGCCCTACATGGCATTGGATCAGATTACTTACGGGACCACCTTCTGCCGCATAAATCCCAGCATCTGGTTAGGTTCCACAGAGTCGGCCTTCTCCAGGTCCTGTCAACTAGACAATGTTGTTTGGCAGGGCCCAGGAGAAGAGCCTTCTCTGTGGGGGTCCCAGCCCTCTGGAATCAGCTCCCCCCGGAGATTCGTACTACCCCCACCCTCCTTGCCTTTCTTAAGAACCTGAAAACTTATTTATGCCATTAGGCATATGGGCATTAGATCCCAGCCTCTGGCCATTGAATGTTTAGTATACTAGTGGTTGTAATTGTATGAATGATTTTTAATGTTTAGCCTTTTTATAATGTTTTAATTAACTGCTTATATTAATTGGATTCAGCTATGTTATTGTACACTGTTTTGGTTACTGATATGTTGTGAGCCACCCCAAGTCCATGGAGAGGGACCGCATACAAGTCAAACAAACAAACAAACAAACAAATAACAATTTCAACCAGGAAATTCATAGAGAAAGTCAATCTACTCTCTGAATAAACAAGATAAAATACAACAATGAGCTTTTTAGACAAAACATGAGATTGTTGCTTGGTTAAAAGTTCTCTAAGCCATCTTCCCTTGTTGTGGTTGGCTCTGGGCCAGCTCCTGCTCCAAGGACTGTGGGGGTTGATGTGGAAGAATCCTCACATCATCAGAGGCCAGTTTTACTGCCAACAGCTTCTGACAGTGAAGCGTCTGTGTCAGGGGAAGATTCTGGAAGTGAAGTAGGATCAATGGAGGAGGTAAGTACAGGCATCCCATTATCTAATTACCCCATTAGTGAATCATCATCATTATCATTGTTAGATTCAGAAGAGGAGGCATTCATAGATGTTCGCAGACACAGGTTGATGTCAAGGAAGGAACAACTGTGCAAGTATTATAGGAAATAAGGGAGAACACCTGTGGCTGGGGCAATTAGGCTAATGGGGCTGCTAATAAATTACCAGTGTTGTTACCTCTTGGCGTGGGAGTTTATCTGTTTGATGAGAGAGAGAGAACTGTGGTTTACATCAGGATTTTACAAGGACTCTTTGAACGGTTTCAGGATTTTCCCAGGACTCTTGAACTAATTCACAGTTAAGTTTGGCTTGAGGACTCTTGAAGGGGGGGTGGCTGTGACGTCTTTACAGCTGCCTTTTATCTGCTTTGTTTTTGTTTTATGTTTTTCACAGCATTCGAGGCTTTTGGTTTGTGGGAGAGCACTTTGGCTGATTAAAAGTGCATTTGGATAGTATTTTCCTTTTGATAAACCAACTTTGTTTACTTTACAAATGTGTGTGTTTGAATTTCTACTTTGGACTTAATTGGGGGCAACGTGAAGCACGGCATAACATCCCTTTTGCCACATCATGCAATACTTGCAGGTGTATTTCTGTGATTTCCAATAGTCCATTTACCCATCTCATGGGCTGTTTGCTTCTTCATATTCTGTCTTTCCTCACATCCTCACATTCTCCATAGATGCATTAGCCCTCTTTGTATTGCCATAGTATGATAATTTTTGATCCTTGTTTCTACTGAGTGCTCTGTCTTGATTTCCTTTAGCATTGAACAAATGGTTCTGTTGACTGTCCAATGATTGTAAATAATAATAATAATAATAATAACAATAATAATAATAATTTTTTATTGGATTTGTATGCCGCCCCTCTCCGTAGACTTGGACAAGAGTTCAACATCTTACTCTAGGCCTTATGTTAAGTGCATCCCTCCAATTTATACATCACAACTTAATATTAGCTTTTTCATTGATTATATATTTTAGTATGTTCTGATATTTGTTTAGGCCTCTCGATGTCTTTTTCCTCATTGTTATTACCTTAATCTCTTTTCTACATCCAATTTCTAGACTCAATTCTGGAACCTAGAAAATTGTAACCATCAACTAATGTACTGTGTTATCTCAGTGTTGATCTTAAATTCTATTTATACAGTTGATACCTTCTTTTCTTTATGTGCAAAGGAAGTGCTTTTTGCTCTTCTCTTTTACTTTAAGAATAATAATTTTAGGTGGTCTTCGGTTTCTGCAATCAAAGAAGTATTGTTTGCATATCTAGTTTTATTGGCATTTCTTTCACCAATTTTGACTTCAGTTTTTAGTTCTGCAGCCTATATAATGTTTACAATGTAAACATATAAAAAGAATAGCATATATTTTAGATTTAAGGTAAAAACCCAATAAATACTGCTGGAATATATCAGCATGATATACATGATATATACAATATATATCTTCTGAATTATTTGCTTCTCGAGTTGCAGGTAGTCCTCCACTTGTAACTATAATTGGAAACCAAATCTCCTTTGCTAAGTAAGATGGTTGCTAAGAGAGTTGTGCCTGATTTTATTATCTTTTTTTGCCATGACTGTTACAAGAATCACTAGAGTTTGCTTTTTGGCTTTTCTGGTCGTAACACAACAGCAAAGGATGTAAATGCTGATCACATGACATTGGAATGCTGCAACTATTGTAAATACATGTTGGTTGCCAAGCATCCAAATTCTGATTATGTGACCATGGGGATACTGCAACATTTGTGAGTGAAAGGACTACTGGCCAAAACTTTACCCTGAGACTGTCCATTGTTGACCTCTCCAGATTCCTAAGAGGTCAGTAAGGGGTGTGCATAAGTGCACCAACATGCCTCCCATCCCCTGTTTTAATGTCTCTTTATATCTTACTATTACCATGTATATGAATACTACTATTTCTAATGTTCTTCTAATCTTTTATACATGTATATTAATATGTTTATTTCTCTACATCCCTACATTATGTACTTGACAAACAAACATAAATAAGTCACTTTTTTCAATGCTTTTGCAATTTCGAATGGTTGCTAAATGAAAATCTATAAGTTTAGGGCTATCTATTTGTTGTCTCTCTTCATGACCTTTCGTCTAACCCAGGTTAGCCTGAAATCAGATACTATACAAAGGTTGCTAATATCGTCATAAAAATAATGGATTTTTTATAATCCATTAATTAGCCACATTTTTCTAAGCAGCTGAATAAGAACTGTGAGTACTGTGTACACCAATCAAAATGTTCACATTACATTGCATACAAATCAGAAACCCACCTAAAATGTCATGTTTTCAATAATTTCTGGCAGATTGTTCCCAGAACACTGAATCACTCCTCACCCTCTCCTTCAAAAAGTTAATCATCCATCAAATAATTAATAATGGATTCCAGACTGACAAATAAGAGGGAATAAGAGTACATGCTGTTAGAAATGCAAATCTAATCAAGGTGATCTCTACTGTCTGTATATATATTGTATGCATGTCTCTAATAGTCTTATTTTTTTTTTACCCATTCTTCTTGACATGCAGAATAACGCTCTTTGTAATGACTCCTTTCATTACCAAATGGCTTTGGCTTGATTTCAATTTTTTTGTGAACACAAAAACCCTATTGCTTCACACAGTATAAACCTCCATTCCTTAATTATGAAAAAAGTGCCAGGTATTATTTTTTATTAAATTATTTCCATGCTAGAAGAAAAACATCACTACATTGTTAGCAAAGAATAGGGAGCTCTAAGTAGCTTCTAACCCCAAATTCCCTTTTCTTTTCTTTTTCTTTCTTTCTTTCTTTTCTTCTTTTTTTTGGAGGAATCTTTGGTGCTCTCTGAACTTGGATGTTTTCTCGCAGACATTTCATTATTTTGTGTAATGAAATATCTTCAAGAAAACAACCAAGCTCAAAGAATTCCAAGGACTCTTCGTTTCAGCTCTGAGCTACAAATATTCTTTATTGATTCCTTTTTTATTGTCATATGATAAAACCAGTTATTTTCTAAAGTAACTAATGTAGGATTCAGCTTGATTCTTGACTCCAGATTCTATCATTTTTAAAATAGACCTTTGGTCTTCCTGTGACTCTCTATATAATTTTTTTTCGTTAGGGAAAGCAGTTGATGTGACAAATGTTTAGTTGTCAGAAATCCCACACACTCTGTCAAGTGACAGAATCTTAAATATGGCTCCACATTTCCTTGTCAATTAACAAAAACCTGTAGCTTTTTAGATGCTATTATAGGTTCTCCATTAGATCTCCTGAGATATTCATTGAAGGAATATACAGTGACAAGAGTCAAGAGTATGTGTTGTGATGTCACAATAACAATAGCAATAGTACTTAGACTTGCATATGACTTTATAGTGCTGTATACTCTCTAAGTGGTTTACAGAGTTAGCATATTGCCCCAACAATCTGGGTCCTTATTTTACTGACCTTGGAAGAATGGGAGGCTTAATCAACATTGAGCCAGTAAGACTCGAACTGCCAAACTGCTGGTAGCTGGCAGTCAGAACAAGTAGCCTGCAGTACTGTAAATTCCTTACTTACTTGTTAGCACAAATAGCTTAAGTTCTACATCACATACTTAATCTTTTTCACTGTTGAGTTTAGTATAGGATACCCACGGACTAGTCATGACAATTTTAATTCAAGATCTGAATTAAAGACTGTCCATAAGCACTCGAATACAGTAAAAGAAGCCTTCATATTTACTAACTTTTTGAATAAACTCTATTGCAGATTGTGGATACACACAATAAAAAACACTGTTAATAATAATAATAATAATAATAATAATAATAATAATAATAATAATAATTATTATTATTAGTATTATTATTATTAATAATAATAATAATTTATTAGATTTGTATGCCACCCCTCTCCGAGGACTCAGAGTGGCTGCTAGCTCTGGCTTGCTTGTAAACTTTCCAAAAGCATAACTTGGACATGATTAAGATAAGTTATCTATCTTTTCCATGTTGTTTTTGATATAGTTACTATGTTCTACTTTGGTTCATTGTTTTCAAAATCAGGTATTTTAATGTTTCTGAAATGCATGTCACATTATCACTCATTAGTCCATCCAAAATAAACATAGCTTGATATATGGATTGCAATCACTATACACAGGAGATTATTTTTAGTTTCTATGTCCAAGCTAGAAGTAATAAAAGAACATTCTGCAAATCTCAGCCCTTGGGGAATAATACCAACCAATGAACACAGATCTTTTTAAAAGAAAAAGAAAAAATCTTGTTATTATCAAACTGTTAAATAAATTTTAAGGTAGGGATAAGAAGAAAGCAAATATAATTTACTTTATTGCTGAGGTCCCGGGAGTACCCCCTCATCCTTATTTTAAATGAGAAGAAGAAAATATTTCTGCCTATCATCTCTAATCTGCTTCTATGTTCTCAAATAATTTTGCAATAATTAAGATTGGAATTATCAGCTAGAGAGAGACACACACACACACAAAGAGAGATAGACAGAAAGAGAGAGAGAAAGAGGCAAGAAACAGAGAGGGGGGAAGGGAAGGAAGAGAGAGAGAGAGAAAGAGAGAGAGAGAGAGAGAGAGAGAGAGAGAGAGAGAGAGAGAGAGAGAGAGAGAGAGAGAGACTTTTTGAATGTAAGCTCCTTGGGGCTCAGAAGAATTGCTACAAAACTGAGTTTCCTGATGTAGACCACTAGATTCCTAAACAACTTAGAAAACCATCTAGAAAAATAAGTCAACTAAAAGTGCAACATACAAATGAAATAAAAGCAAAAGTACCCCAGAAGCAAAATAAATTAAAGTTTAATTGGTGTGCATTGTTTAATGGACTGCTAAATTGGTCATGCCCACCTAGTCACATGACCTCCTAGCCATGCCCATCTAGCCAGTCCAGTCCGAGGGACTGTGAATTGGCCCCTCAGTTTGAGGACTTTAAATAACATATAACATGGCAGTTTTTGGAAGTGGGCAAACAGAAACCTCCAGGGCAATGATTAAAACGTTTTTTAAAAGTGGTAATGTGTCGGAAGGGAACTAGGAGAGAAAAAATGGAAGGATATTTTTTTAGAAAGGTTAGTGATATTTTAAAGAATAGAACTGCTATAATGCTACAAATGATAGCGCCCAGGGGTGGGTTCTAACTTACATCACTGATGGTTTGCTTCCTTCCTTGCCACATTGGCATGCTTTACACATGTGCAGTGCTGAAAAATAAAAATAAAAAAATCCGCCCCCAAAAACCTGGAAACAAGATGGTGACACATGTGCAGTGCTGGAACCTTGGCTTCTGCACATGCTCAGAAGAAAAAAAATCCCTCCCCCAAAATCCAATTTTTTAAAAAAGATGGTGGCACCCAAAGACTGGCACCAACCGAACCAGTACTATACCATCACATCATTGTGATATCACCAGCGGGTCACTACAGGTTTGGGCAAACCAGTCCGAACCAGGAGGAACTCACCTCTAATAGCAGCCAAAGAAATGTTGATAAAAAGAAAATCATAAATGCTATGACTTTGCTGAAAATTGGCTGTGTGGATAAAAGAACTGGCTTCTAAAATGGATTGACCAGTACACATTATTTTTTTCAACATGATCATGAAGACTGCATCTATACAAGGTTATTGGAAGAATCCCATTATGAGACCTGCACACAAAGGAAATTCAGCAGGAGTTTTTTAAAAAGTTACAATATTTTAGATGGGAAGGTTGTTTGGCAGAATTCCGTCTGAAAGGGGAAATAATTAATTAATAATTAATAATAATAATTTATTGGATTTGTACGCCGCCCCTCTCCGCAGACTTGGGGCAGCTAACAACAATAATAAACACAACATGTACAATCCAATAATAAAAAACAACTAAAAACCCCTATTATAAAACCAAACATACACACAAACATACCATGCATAACTTGTAATGGCTTAGGGGGAATAGCTATCTCAACTCCCCCATGCCTGGCGGTATAAATGAGTCTTGAGTAGTTTACGAAAGACAGGGGGTGGGGGCATTTCTAATCTCTGGGAGGAGTTGGTTCCAGAGGGCCGGGGCCGCCACAGAGAAGGCTTTTCCCCTGGGGCCCACCAAACGACATTGTTTAGTTGACGGGACCCGGAGAAGGCCAACTCTGTGGGACCTTATCGGTCGCTGGGATTCGTGCGGTAGCAGGCAGTTCCGGAGGTAATCTGGTCCATTGCCATGTAGGGCTTATAATGAGAATTTGAGAACAATTTGCTTTTATCCTGAGGAGATGATATTCAGACAGGAATTTTACTCTTTCAAGAAAGTCACTGAGAATGAATGTGAGGGAAAAGGTTTATTGAACATTTACAGATTTATATTTGTATGATATTATAATGTGAATAACATTATGGAAAGTTTTGCATCATTACAAACTTGTACAATGAAGTTTATTCTTTACTTCACATGCAGGTCAGCTCAAAAATCCAAAGCCTCTCATGTTGTAAAGACACGTCCTTACTACAGTCAAAATTCCTGCCTCAGTGCTACCTCAGTGCTTGTTATTAATTAGTATTTGGCATTGCATACCAAACGTTATGAATACCAAACATATTTTTCCCATAAGGAATAATGTATTGAGTCGCAGAGCAGCTGACACCAACAAATTCACCAATAAACTGAGTCCCACGAGAACATTTCCATGTCAAAATATGCTGAGTATCAAATCCAATGAGTTTCAAAGCAGTTGAGTGCCAAGGTATTACTGTATACTGCACATAATCTATGAAATTTCTTTGCACAATTTGACAAAGAAATTAACAAAGATAAAGAAAGGTTTTTGCATCCTGGTGCAACCTATCAAAGCAGACCCAAAATTCTGCTGATTAAATTGTAATCTAATGGCTAGAAAAGAATGGGCTTTGAAACTGTTTTTTGGCTGAAAGGCTTTTGAAAATGTGAAATAATATTTTCTAAACGTGAGTGGAGTTCCCTTGTTTTTTCCCCAATAATTTAATTTTTGTCTGTTTTGATTCTGCTTTGCCGTAAAGATTTGCAGAGGAGAGATACAATTATGTGAAGAAGTCCTTGGTAAAGACAAGGGAAAGAACATTAATCTTCTGACTGAAGATTATTAAATGTAAATGTTGCCTTGAGATTGAGAATTCAGTGAAGGAGACCTTGTATACAGGTATTTATTTGTACCTTATATTAGAATGGTGCAAATGAATTACTTATTAGAAACTGAGAGAGGCTGGGAGGGGTTAGAGAGGGAGTGAAAAGAGGAAAACAGGCAGAGACAAAGTCAACACTAATCTTGGTGAGCATACTAAATCCAAAGAATAGCAAGCAATATTATACAATAGAAAGTGTATATAAAATGACAAAATTCACTTCTAATAATTACCGTAGATCTACTTTTGAAACAATACCTAGCAGTTAATCACATTATGCTTTTCTTGGAGTTGTACAATCTCTAGGTTGTCTTCTTCTTCTTCTTCTTCTTCTTCTTCTTCTTCTTCTTCTTCTTCTTCTTCTTCTTCTTCTTCTTCTTCTTTTCTTCTTCTTCTTCCTCCTCCTCCTCCTCTTCCTCTTCTTCTTCCTCCTCCTTCTCCTTTTTCTCCCTTACCACCTTCTTCTTCTTCCTTTTCTTCTTTACTATCAGTACATGCTAGTTCACATTACTTTTTTCTCTATTATTCAAACATATTATTCTCTATTATTCAAACATAAATTATCTCTCATTCAATGATGCATCTTGTGATAGACTCATTGCTAAAACATACTTGATTGCTTATTGAAATTAGGCTGAACAGTATATTAATACCATGCAAATACACTGTCAAATTGTTGTCCCTCTTTCAGAATCCACCAAAAATAGCAAAAGTGTTTTTTTTCAAAAAGGAAAAGATTTAAAAGATTTTTAGGAATGTATTTATCCTTTTTATAAATACTATCACATTAATAAGATTCATGAAATGTAGCTTTTGTATACATATAAAAACAGTTCTACTTGCATACCTGTTGGCAAATAATAATAATTACAAAAGGAATTGGGCAAAAATAACAAGAATTTCAATTAAATAAAAGAATTCAAGACAAATCTTTATAAGAATAGGCAGACAAGGTTGCCTATATTTTAATGTAAAGATGTTAATAGTAACCCCATTTTTATTGTTCCTTTATTATTAAAAAAAATGACTTTTGTTTTGTATGGATGCTTTAATATTTACAGTATATGTAACTTTGAAACAGTCTAGTCTTTTAAAGTATTTATACTGTATTAAATATTCCACTGCATTATTCTTCAGCCAAATATCCTAAAACCTTTTTCTTAAAGCATGATAACTATGTATAGTGTATCTGTTTCATTTTCATTGGGATTGTGCAAAATTCAAAGAGGTTTCAGTCAAGTTGTACCCACTGAAGTAGAATTGTAAACAGGAGAACAAGTTCAAAGTGCTTCACATCTTCTTACAATACCCAACAGTGCATTTCCCCATCTCTAAGCTTGACGTGGGTGGTGAATTGAACGGTTTGATGGCCTTTCTGACATTACTATGGGGAGCTACAAGTTGGTTTCACCACTTCATTAATCTCCCTGCCTTGTAGAGCTCTTTTGAGGATCCATAAGGCTGACACTAATTGAGGATTCTTTCAGTGTCTAAACTCACAATTTTTTTAATGTGGTCAGCCACTTTGAATAGAATACAACAGTGATGGCGAATCTTTGTTTATTCACCTCCAAAAAGGGTGTGTATGTGTGTGGTAGCACATGCATATGTGCCCACACCCATTCCCACCCTTCGCACATGCACATCCAACATATGCTGCCTCTGCGCATGCATACAACACCCCCACACATGCACACAGACCTCACTGAAGCCTGGGATGGTGAAAAAACGGCCAAATGGACAAACCAGAAGTTTGGGAAAATGGACTTGTGATTTGCCCATTGTGCTGTTTTTCACCCTCAGGAGGCTTCAGGGAAGATTCTGAAGCCCTGGAGTATGAAAAACAGCACAACGGGCAATCCAGAGGTCCATTTTTCCAAACTTCTGATTTGCCTGTTGGCCGGTTTTTCGCACTCCGGGGCTTCAGGAAGCTTCCCTGAAGCCTCCAGAGGGTAAAAGGCCTTCCCCAAGGCTGAAAATCAGCTGGCCAGAATTTGCATGCATGCTGCAACTGACAAAAGGCAATGCCTCGCATTCCTTCAATATGGCTCTGCATGCCATTTATGGCATGCGTGCCATAGATTCGCCATCACTGGAATAGAATAACAGATTTGGAAGGACCTTGGAAGTCTTCTAGTCCAACCCCCTGCTCAGGCAGGAAATCCTATACCACTTCAGACAAATGGTTAACCAATATTTTCTTTAAAACTTCCAGCGTTGGAGCATTCACAACTTCTGGAGGCAAGTTGTTCTTTGCTCCCAGAAGTTCCTCTGCTTTTTCTCAACATGGATGCTCTTGCATCAAATCTTACTTTCAGCTTCTGTATTATAACACAAAGTTCAAGTCTCTAAGTGAATAGGTGCCAGCCTAACACAGGTCCTAATGCAAACATCTACTGTTTTAAGGACTGGAAACAGCAAGGATATGAGTGCAATTTTTTCTATGCCAGCCTCTTTTTCTATGACCTGCTTTATTTTATCTGTCTGTCTGTCTGTCTGTCTGTCTGTCTGTCTGTCTGTCTGTCTGTCTGTCTGTCTGTCTGTCTGTCTGTCTGTCTATTGGATTTGTATGCCGCCCCTCTCCGAAGACTTGGGGCAGCTAACAGCAATAACAAGACAGCATACAATAATAATCCAATACTAAGAACATTTAAAAACCCATTATTATAAAAACCAAACATACATACAGACATACCATGCATAAAATTGTAAGGGCCTAGGGGGAAAGAGTATCTCAATTTCCCCATGCCTGGCGGCAGAGGTGGGTTTTAAGTAGCTTACGACAGGCAAGGAGGGTGGGAGCAATTCTAATCTCTGGGGGGAGTTGCTTCCAGAGGGCTGGGGCCACCACAGAGAAGGCTCTTCCCCGGGTCCCACCAAGCGGCATTGTTTTATAGCACTATATCACATTTTTTGTTATTGGTTCTGTAGCTTCTGCTAAATAATTAACTGAGTACTGCCAACAAGCCACAACCCTGATGCAACTAGCTGTGGCCAGTAATAAGGGAAGTCTTTTTAGGAGTGGCCAAATTGTTTGATTAGCTGGATCAGTCCAGAAAATTGAACTATTATTGAACAATTTAACATCACAACACTGTTCTGTCTGTAACCCTGTTATTTTTTGGCTTAAAAGAGGTTGAAGAAATTATTTTTGGGGTTCTTTTCCTGCTGAACAAACAAAAGACACTACCAACAATTCTTTTGAAGTATATATTGTATATACTGTATCTTATTGTATTGTATTATACTACAGTATATAATTTCTATAATTTTACTCCGTTTTGTAGAAAAATAAAACAGTTACATCTTGGGGATACATTTTTGTTTTGTTTTATTTTGAAATGTGAAACAACTCAAGTAAATTTGTCTGAGATATTTAAATTAAGTCACTATGTCCTACAAATGGCATTGCATGGTATCTTTTTGTGCATAAACATCGGGGAGAAATTTTTATTTTTCCTTTTCTTTCTTAGTCTCTCCTTGGTCAAGTTGAAAATACCTAAAGAAGTATGTAGGTGGAAATTGGTACTGAAAGGATTTTTTTTAGACTTTTATCTCTTTGTTTAATAAATAAATCTTTATATTTTTCAGAGTCTTCCACGCACTTTCTTACGTCAGTTTCTTTTAGAGTATAAGCCATTGTCTTGCCAGCCTCAGGAATCAGTATTTCATATTAATGAGAATGTTCTCTCTGTAATAAAGTTTTGATTTCCTACTGCCTGTAGTAAGTAATTTCTTATGTTTTACTTAGTACCTTTGAAATGCAGATCAGTTCAACTCTTGAATAATTCAGTAAGTCTATACAAGCCAAATGTATTGTATAAAACAGAACCATAAAACAATAAAATCACTAATCGAAATTGTGAAGAATAACAGTGACTGGGCAGGCAGTGATGACATAATTTATTGCTGGTTGGTGAAGAGTACTAGAATTGATTGTAATGGATTTTGTTTTTGTTTTTAATAAAGATAAAAATTATTGTTAGTGATTTTAATCTAAGTTGAAGTCTATGAGTATTGGTAGCTTCTTTTTTCCTCAGGTAAAACATAACTTCCTGAATAGTCCTAGTTTTGCTTTTCTTCAAACAATGTGTATGTGAAGACAACTTAAAAAGTTCAAAAATATAGCTGCAGCAAATCTGATTCCAGAATTATGACAGCAAGATACTAGGTACATTAACAAATTAACATTAAAAATTACAATATGAATACCCATATTTTCTATTATTATAATCTCAAATGGAAAAATTCAAAGTCATGATTTTTGTTCTGTGTCACTGGCTTAGATAGTCAAAACTAGGCAAAGGTGACTCTAGAACAAATTGTGATCCTGCTCCTTTACAGCTAGTTTCTGTCCATCCAGAAATAGCACTTCTTTTGACAGAGAGCACCAATGTAATAAATAATAATTCCATCTTACTTAGGTTCAGTGTCAGTCTGTTCTTTCCCATTCGAATCCCTACAGCCACTAAGCCCCAGGTTACAACATTGCCAGGATCACTTTATGATCAATTGTGGAAATGTAAACCTGGAGTAATTAGCATGCTAACGATATCCGCACCATAATTGAACCACCCAATAACTTCATATAGATTTTAAATGCCAAGGGCCAATTCTCTTTACCAAAGTACAGTTTGAATAATTGTGGCTAATATTTTCAGATTTATGAAATTTAGGAATGAAGTCACGGATGAGCAGTTTTTGGTCCCAGAATTAGATTCTGAATTCAATTTCAAAAGAAATTGAATTCTGTTTTGAATTTTACTGTTTTTTATCTATTTATTGTATTCATACTGTTGTTGTAAACCACCCTGAGTCCTTCGGGATTGGGCTGCATAGAAGTTGAATGAAGAAAGAAAGAAAGAAAGAAAGAAAGAAAGAAAACTATGTTATTCAAGAATTCTACCAGTAAATACAAAAATGGAAAGGAGACTGTGAGGTAATTAGAGAAGAATGGACTAATTATTATTTAAGAATTATAACTTTTAATTATAAATTTAATTAATTTTCTAGATCCTGTATATCTAGAGTTTTCTATCATTTCTAGAAAAATGTTTCAATGAACTTTCTAGCACCTAAAAAAATTCATCACTTAACTAACATATATGTCAATCACCTTTCACTCCTTAGTTGTATAGCCTTAATTAGTATAGACACATTCAGAGTCATAGCTGTTAATATGAAGAAAAAAAGCAAATATGTGAAGGGAAGTGAATTGTAAAAAGGGATGTGAGAGAATTATAAAACAAAACCCAATGAAGTGTGGCATACATATATGTGCACATGCCTAGTATAGTACCAATTGTTGGCCTTTGTTTAATTCATGAGAATGTCCAAATTAAATCTAAATCTCTGTACAGCACATGAAGGACTTTAACATAGATACACCCATTGCGATAATGGTATAGGCTGTATTCACAAATGTGCTGATACGTTAAAATGCAGGCATTTACCTATGATAGTGTAGGAACTTATGTTCTTCAGGATAACACAGGCTTCTTAAAGTGCTGATTTGTCTCATTTCATATATTGATTTTAAGACCAAGGTTTGCTCTGTAAACCTTTAAACCTGGCATTAGATTAAAAGAGTATTTTTGCTGAAATAACAAGCAAGGAAATTCTTTGCAAACAAAAAAACCCCTCTTCTTCTCACCTTTCTTTATAACTGGGGATGAAATACCAAAAGGGAAGTACAGAAATATGGAGTAAAATATATTTTGGATATAAATTGGGATAGATTCCCAACTAGGATAGGTAGGTTGAGGTAGATTCCTAGCTTTCCTAAGTATGAATTTGCTCACATCTCCACTCAGAAAGCATGCTTTGTTTGTTGATTTGTTTGTTTGAATTTATTGACCACCCAACTTCAATGGACTCTTAGTTTGTTTATATATATTATGTATTGGCCTTACCAGCCATTTGCAGACATATCATAGACAGAATGGGTCCAAAATGGGTTAGATGTCAAGGTCCTCTTTGTACATGATGGACGAACATCACTATGTATTAATTTTATCATTTACTTAAGTATTAAATTTAAACAGACACAAGAGATTCCTTGATCTAGATCTAGTTTTCACACTTCACCTTGCTAATTTTTTGTAGGGTTAGTTTTTTTCAATTTAATAAATATATACCATAACAATCTCAATTTTTTTCATGGAACGTTTTTCTACAGGGTTTGAGTACCTTGGGCTGATGTAGTTCTTCTTATACAACATTGAGCTGGAGATCCCAGATCTAAACTATAATCCTTGGCCCAAATTAGAAAGCGATATTTCTGTAGTCTTCCTAAAGTACCATCATTTGTCCCATTTTACTGATCATAAAGCATTTTGTATTTTAAAAATAGTAGTGGGATGATCCTTTATTGGCTTGTTCTCCAAGATTTGCTTGGATAAAAACATCCTGCCCCTTTCTACCTTTCTTTGCTTCAGCAGCAGAATGGAATGGCATTTTGCTCATTCCAAATGATCGGTTCAGGTACCGAAGCAGAAGCACCAGGCACTGATGTTGGATGAATTCAAGACATTTTTTGAAAACCTCTCTGCTATGAAGTGTTGTCTGATAGAGCTCAATACAGCGTACTGTCCAATATGAATTATGCATTGACAGTTTATTCTTGCATCGTTATCCCTTTTATTTTGCTGGGTCTGCAGAGATAAGATTGATTCATGCATCCTACATTACTACATTTATTATAACAGGAAAAAATAGAAAATTGTCTTTGCCATTTTGTTAAGAACAAAAAAAGAAAGAAAAATAGTAAGAAAAGAGGAAATAATTTATGCATTTGCCATATGGATTCTAATCAAGCACACTTACAAAAAACTTATTTCCCTATTTATGCACTAAAACAGAAGTACCTTCAAAAAGTCTAGTACTCACCACTAATGATATTAAAAAGGAGTTTGTACATGTTCAATGTACTCCTTTCTTATCATGTTTGAGCCATCATCTCAAACAATCCATAGGTTATATTATTATTATTATTATTATTATTATTATTATTATCATCATCATCATCATCATCATCATTATTATTCTATTATGTCATGAAAGTTTATCATTTATTCTAGGCAGCAGATTAATAAGGATAGAATTGCTGCAGAGGGGAATGATATACTGTAGTATACAAAAGTCCGAATAATTCCTATGTAAAGTTCTTGTGGCCTTTCAGACTATGGAAAATGACTGACTCCTAGATTTAATAACATTGTATATACTGATGTTAAGATACCATATTATCTCATTTATTGAACTAAAAATATACACTCTGCAGAAAAGTATTTAAATACTGAAGCCTGTCCTTGAATGATTAAATGTGATATTGCTTTTGACAATCCTTAATCTGAGGTTTAACTTGGGAACTTTTTATTATTTCTTCTAAAAGGAGATTAATGACTACAAATCCGCACTAATGGTATCCTCTAAGAAGGTAACTAACTACTTTTACATAAAGGTTTGCTCCACTGATCTTGCATGATCAAATTCAAACTAAATTTTCCATAAATCCATTTTGCAATTACTTCAAGTTCTAAGAAATGAATATCCATTTTTAAAGAAAAAAATGATAAAATCTGTATTTTTTTCTTTTCCTGAAAACCATAAATGAATGAACTAAAGAAGACCAGCAAATGTTACTCTTGTAGTGTCAATAGTTGCTCTGCTCTTTAGAAATAAAAAAAATGGCGGGAAAATATCATAAAATTTATTCTGTACTCAACAATAGCAATAAGGAATCATCCTGTTATGTCCTGCTAAAGCAAAGCAAACTAGCCGCTGATTGGCTCTGACGTGACTAGCTCTAAAAAGCCACCAAAAATAAACGGCTGTTCCAACGCTAAAAAAAAAGTATAAATAGGGCAATGGACTAGCCGTTGCCTTTGTTGGGATATGGAGTTAAAGAAGGTTGTTCATTTATTCCTGTTCTGAAAATAAATCATTTATTTTCAATCGAAGCTGTCTCCAGTGCACTGATTTAACACATCCTACAACAGATATATCTTGGTAAAGCCACAAAGTTAGCTTCTGCTGATGCATCATTGTAGTAATGAAACGGGAAGCTTGCATAATTCATAATACAAGCATGAAACAATCAGAAGGTCCATAGGCAAATAATAATAATAATAATAATTAACCAACTGAATAATAAGCAATTGTAAAAACTTAGGTTGCAATCCTATGGGACTCGTGGGAGGACCTGAGAGAGAAACATTGGTGCTTGAAGAAGACCATTTGACTTCATAATTTGTAATCCTTTTCCTCTGTCTTCTATGACCTCTGTTGACAATATATAGGCCATCAGCCTTCATATACACTGTTGTGGTTAGCTCTGGCCCAGCTCCTGCCCCAAGGACTGTGGATGTGAGGGAGACATCCACATGCTGCAGGCCTGTTTTGCCCCTGGTGGAATCTGCTGATGAAGGCTCCTCTGACCAAGAAGACATGAGTGACAGGGAGGAGGAGAGTGTGGCAGACAGCTCAGAAGGAGATCAATCATCTAGCTCCTCCTTGGATTCAGAACAAGAGTTAATGATACAGCCACACATGCAGAGAGCGATGCATCGGCAACAACAACTGAGAGATTATTATCAAAGAAAATGAGGCCACCTGGGTGGGGCTGTGGTAATTAGTGAGGCTTCTATAAATAGCAGCCTGTGGGTTTGGCCACTGTAGAGGATTATCTGATTGTTGTGTTTCGTGACTGCTTTACTGACTTTGACCTTTTGTGTGCTGATTTTTCCCCGCTTTGAAACTAAACCAGAGCAAAGTGTGTTTCACTTTGTGAAAGAAGAAAGACTGTGAATTGCCTCACAGCTGCAAGCTAAGTATCACAGAACTGATAAGGGACTTGTACAAATTACCAGTTTGTTTGGAGACGAGTGCTCTTTGCTATACCAAAAGAGGGCCTAGGTTAAGTGAATTTTCATTATAAAGAACGTTGTTTTGAATTTTCAAACGTGTGTGTCTGAAATTTGTACCTGTGAATTTTTGGGAGGAGTCTACCAGAGAGCCCGACAGAACAAACACTAACCATCACTGATGAACTTTTTTACAGTAGAGGGGAAGAACGATATGTATTAGAATTGTATTAAACTAAAGAGTTTGCATACTTCTCCCTAAAGTAAGAATTTGCCTTTCCGACGCACCATTTTGCCCAGATGCACATTCAGCAGCATCTTCTCACTGCTAAACATTATTTTTCAGTAGGTTGGTTTTAAGAACATCCAAATTAGGGGCGGATTCCTATTACTTGCACTACCAGTATGCTGTGCGCACAACTTTAGTTAGCTTATATGGGTGTGAGCACATCCCAGCATGTTTTTGCTTTTGTGCATGTGCAAGAAGCAAAATCTTGCGAATGGACACACGCGCAAGAGAGATTTTGGCAATTTTTTTACTTCCACACATGCGCAGAAGCAAAAAATCGTCAAAAATCATCAAAATCTCTCACACACGCACATCCCCTCACAAGATTTTGCTTCCCACAGCAACTGCATTCTCTTTGCTGATTACGTTAAACTATTTAACACCACCGACAATGCTGCTACCCTTCAAAAAGACCTTGATCATGTAACAGAATAGTCAAACAACTGGCAACTTCAAATCTCAACCAACAAATGTTCTGTCTTACATATTGGCAAAAAGAATCAGAACACAAAATACAAATTTGGAGGAAACGAACTTGTAGATGACCCTCACTCTGTCAAAGACCTTGGAATACTCATATGTAACGACCTAAGTGCTAGAGCCCATTGTAACAACATTGCCAAAAAGGCACTAAGAGTTGTTAACCTAATCTTGCGTAGTTTCCTCTCTGGCAATATTACACTGCTAACCAGAGCTTACAAAACATTTGTTAGACCAGTTCTGGAGTACAGCTCACCTGTCTGGAACCCACATTGCATATCAGACATTAATACAATAGAGTCCCGAAATATTTCACATGCAGAGTCCTTCACTCCTCTGCTCACAACAAAATACCTTATTCCACCAGGCTTGAAATACTGGGATTAGACAATTTACAACTAGGTTGCCTTCAATCTGATATACATGTAGTTCATAAAATCATATACCAAAATGTCCTTCCTGTTAATGACTACTTCACCTTCTACCGCAGCAATACACAAGCACGTAATAGATTAAAACTACTCCAAACTCGACTAGAGAAAATACGTTTTCAGGAATAGAGTGATCGATGGCTGGAATGAACTGCTTGACTCTGTGGTTTCTTCCCCAAACTTCAAAATCTTGAACTTTACATTGTCTACAGTCGACCTCTCCCCGTTTCTAAGAGATCTGTAAGGGACGTTCATAAGCGTACCACTGTTTCTACCGTCCCTGTCCTAGTGTCCTATTGTCCTCTTTATCGTTACTTTTTACTTATTTTATTTATTTATTTATTTATTCATTCATTCATTCATTCATTCATTCATTCATTCATTCATTCATTCATTCATTCAATTTTTAGGCCGCCCTTCTACTTAGACTCAGGGTGGCTTGCAACCTGTTAGCAATAGCACTTTTTAACAGAGTCAGCATATTGCCCCCACAATCCGGGTCCTCATTTTACCCACCTCGGAAGGATGGAAGGCTGAGTCAACCTTGAGCCGGTGATGAGATTTGAACCGCTGACCTTCAGATTTATAATCAGCTTCAGTGGCCTGCAGTACAGCACTCTACCTGCTGTGCCATCCCAGCTCTATATGTTATGTTTATACAAATTACTACTATCCTATCCATGTTTGACAAATGCATAAAATAAATAAAATAAATTTTAAAATAAAAGATAGTTCTGGTCTTATTAGCATCAAGGAAATCCATAGCCCTGCCAAGTCAAGTTTAGCCCATCTTATATTTGTCCTTTTCATTTTCCTGTCTAGCTGCAAAACCTCTAAATTACATTCTATTTGGTTCAGCCTATTGCTCAAATCTACATTTTTTTTTTTCATTTTAAAATATTAGCCACCATTGCAGTTTTGGAATGTTATAAGTGTCCCCACAACTGCCTCATCCAGGTCATTGATTAAAATTAGAAAGAACATAAAAATTGGGACTGAGCTCCCTAGGGTTCCACTTTTCGCCTCCACATTGTTGCCAATAATGCACCCTCTCTGTGTGTGATTGTTCAGCCAATTGTGACTGGATCCAATCAAAGCCCATTCTCAATTCTCTAGCTTCCTCTGTCCAACCACTGGAAACCTTTTCAAAAAAGAATTGTCTTTCATAGTTTTGTAACTCCAAATCAATATTTCTGAATGGAAGGGAAGTACAGTACTTACTCTGACGATGCAGGGTTAGGCTAAGTCATAAGAGCCCAATCAACATATTGTCTACTTATTTTTCTTAGAGAATTTTAAGTTATTTTTGGAATAAGACTACCAAATATTCCAAGCCAAGTACTGTAATTTTTTTCACTGAAATAATAATGAAAAATTAGTGTATTTGTCTTCTCAAGACTGAGCAACTACAAATGGCTGAACTTTCATTTAGTCTCTACACCAATATCACAAAATATGTCTTTTCCCACAATTGCAGTAACTCATTGTTTCAAATAAGCAATTATACTATGTTAGAGGCAACTATGTCCCATTTGTTGAAATACAGTGCTAAAACATGCTATATAACTACAGCATGTGCTATATAACTTGGAAAATATTTTATCTGCATTCAAGCAGATATTTGGACAGGAAGTAAATTAGTAACCCATCATAGTAAGCAATTTTGCATATTATTTGGAGGAAAGTTCAATTTTCCACAACATCCTGTTACTGACTTTAAAATATTGTTTTATGAACCAATAAAAACAGTGCTAAACTAAAGTGAAAATCATTACACTACAGTTTAGCAGGTAATTCAGATCTGTTATCTATGTCTTCAATTCCCTTTTTAATTTATTCTTTTTTAAATGAATGAGTACTAATTATTCTATGTTTTATCACATTTAAACGTCAATGCAATGTTTGAACTGCTCTTTTGTGGCTTTAATCTTATTCATCTATGCATTATTGCATTCTTTACATTATTTATTGCATAGCTGTGATGAAATGAACTATCCTAGTCAAAAATTGCTAGCTTTTTAAGGTTCCACGAATTAGGCTCTTTCCTTCCTCAGCAGGTGTTATTATGACCTCTTGTACATCTTCTATAAAATGTAGTTGAAAGCTGCAGTTAAAGTAGAATTTCAAATTGTGTGTTGGATGTTCTTCATTAATATCATAATCTTATGCATGTTTATTTAGAAATCTACCCTGCTACTTTCACTTCCAATCAATTATGAATAAATTTGTGCTGATGCCCATATCTCATATAAAGTATTTGCTGCTTTCAAGTTTTCTAATTGACAATTGCTTTCTCTTCTTCACTTAGCTTTTGCTTCTCTTGAGACAAAAGCCGCAGAAATTATGGCTTTTCGTTACAAGGAAAGTTGAACCAGTTCTAAATCTTATCTATTAAATTAAGCTATTGAGTCTCCAAGGAATCTATTCCTTGGTTTTGAGCTCATCTGTGTATTGTACTTTGTGTTCGTTTTGCTGTGTTATTTTTCATTGCCTTGGCCCATCACCTGCATTATTTTCATTCGCCCTTATCTGACATTACCACTGGCAGTATGAAATTGTTCATATTTCTTTCCACTGCTTGTTCTTTCTATTTTAATTTTCTTCATCTCAAATCCACATATTAGCCTCCACAGGAACATATAGTGTAATATTTCTAGTGCTCATGCTACCTAATGACTTTGCTTCTTCTCTCATTTAATTGTTTGCAAGTTGATTCATCATAATCATTATATTATGAAATCTTATGTAGCGGTTCCTAATTAATGCATTTCTTATACAAAGCCAATGGGTACATGGAGTTAGAAGTCTTAAAATACTGTATGTTTCATGGAAATCTTGGGGGAAAGATTATTTTGGCTACTCAAAAGTGAAATCTGGATTTTATCACATTTAAAGTAGGGAAAATATTATTTTCAATAGGCACAATTTGTTTGTATGCATATTTACTATAAAGGCATTGCCTCTCTTGCCCTTGATCCAGTAATCCTTGCTAATTATCACCCAGTCTGCAGGTGTCCAACCTTTTAGAAAAATATTATTGTTGGATGATGGAGAGACAATTATAGAATGCCCTGATTGCCACTATGAATGCCAGAAGATCTAAAATTGATTTATTTACTTATTCGTTTTATTTATATCCTGCCTTTATTCTTTTCATAAACTCAGTATCTTAATTACTTTTTCCTTCTCCTACTTTCCTCACAATAACAACCCTGTAAGGTGAGTTGGAACAAAAGTGACTGGCCCAAGGCCAACCCGTTGGCTTTCATGGCCAAGGCGGGATTTGAATTCAGTCTTCTGGTTTCTAGCCTGGTGCCAGAACTACTAGACCAAACTGATTCACATGCAATACAGTTTCTGAGATATAAATATAAATCTGGAGTAGTGTATGCTTTAAATTTAATCATGATAAATATGTTGATGTTCTCCAGGATACCATGTTCTAGGTCAGTGATGGCGAACCTATGGCACAGGTGCCACAGGTGGCATGAAGAGGCATATCTGCTGGCACATGAGCCACTGCCCTAGCTCAGCTCCAATGTGCATGTGCATGCCAGCCAGCTGATTTTCGGCTCGCCCAGAAACTCTGGGAGGGCATTTTCGGCTTCCAGAGAGTCTCCAGGGGAATGAAGGAGGGCATTTTTGCCTCTGGTGCCTGGGGAGGGTGAAAAATGGGCCTATTGGGCCCACCAGAGTTTGGCAAATGGGCTGTTTCAGGCCCATTTTTGCCCTCCCCAGGCATTGAATTATGGATGTGGGCACTCGTGCATGTGTTTTTGGCACTCAAGGGAAAAAAGGTTCACCATCACTGTTCTAGGTGCTTCAAGTTTAAAAACAGTAGAAGACATTGTATATCACACACTGTACACTTAGGATGACAAATAACAATGAGCCAATATCTTTTTTCAATTTACATTGAACTTTCATTCACCATGGTGTAAAATTCAGCAAAAATCCATGATATGGCGGCAATGGAGCCGGGGTAGCGCAGCAGGTAGAGTGCTGTACTGCAGGCCACTGAAGCTGACTATAGATCTGAAGGTCAGTGGTTCAAATCTCATCACCGGCTCAAGGTTGACTCAGTCTTCCATCCTTCCGAGGTGGGTAAAATGAGAACCCAGATTGTGGGGTCAATATGCTGGCTCTGTTAAAAAGTGCTATTGCTAACATGTTGTAAGCCGCCCTGAGTCTAAGGATAAGGCGGCATAAAAATTGAATAAATAAATAAATAAATAAATAAATATAATTTGAATAAAAATTAAATAAACTTATTTATATGATACTCACGAGTTGATCCACAACATAGCATTAAATATAGTTTCTTTTCAGGAAAGTGAATGTTTAGAAAAGGAATCATGGCAAATTATCTAGCAAACATTTGGGTGTGTTACTGGCATGGATGGCAATAAGTATCTTTTTACAGATTTGAGCAACAAACTAATTAAACCTTTCAGGACCAATTACATTTTGATCTACTCATTTATGCCCAAATTACTTCCATGCTAATGTATTCTATATGGAGCTACCCTTCAAAGTGAATTGCTACCATTACACCATTGATTGGACGCAAGCCTTCAGAACATATTATATAGTATATTCACTGCTGGATGCCCATTTCTGAAATCAATGCAATTGTTCATGACTGAAAATATTAGTGACTTATATTGTCTTTTTCTGCCATGTACACCTCATATATATTCTCAATCATTCTACCCTTGTAGAATTCTATCTGTAAATGAAATATGTTCAAAATGCTATCTCTAAAAGAAATATGGAAGATATTTATAAAACCTTGTAAGCGTAAAGTCTTCACTAGAAGTAATAATGTTATTGCTGATTGACAAGAAGTTAATACGTCTATGAATATCACTAAAACAGTGTTCTGCCGGCATGTTTCAACTGCCCGTAATTACAGGGTAATTAGTCCAGGAAGACACACACCACACGATAAAAGGAAAACCCAAAAGTTTTTATAAACAGAAAAACAGAAACAGCTCCCTTTTTAAAGCTGCAAAGGGATTTTCTGGTACATACAAGGCATAGGTTAAATGCAATCCAATTGCTCACCCAATAACTGGGAAATTGAGTACAATTCTAAAGTTCAGAGAATCCACACACAGTCTTGAACAGCACAAAACCCACGATCTTGATGAAACAATGAATCAGATAAACTGCCTTGAGGTTAAAACACCAGGCTGCACTTTTATCTGTAGCACTAATTACAGCAGCCCCACCCAACCACAGGTGGCCTCATTTTCTCTTGTAATAATTCTTCAGTTGTTGTCTCCTATGCATCACTCTACGCATGCGTGGGTCTGTCATACGTTTTTGTTCAGAATCCAGGGATGATACAGATGATTGATCTCCTCCTGGGCTGTCTGCCAAACTCCCCTCTTCCCTGTCACTCACGCTTCCTTGGTCAGAGAAGGCTTAGTCTGCAGATTCCATCGGGAGTAAAACTGGCCTGCGGCATGTGGATGTTTTCCCCACATCCACCTGCACATTCCTTGGGGCAGGAGCTGGGCCAGAGCTAACCACAACAAACAGTAAATCTAATCAGAATAAAAATTTAAAATTAGAGCAATTTACTAATCAAATTTAAGTAAGTAAAAATGACAACTGAAAGCAGAAGAAATTTGTGACAAAAAATATTTGTGTTGTTAAATAAATAATTACCTGGATCATCTTTTTTTTCAGGCCCAAGGAAGTGGGAGATAACTAAGATTTTACTTGACCAAATTCAGGTGTTTCACATCATAAACAGTTTCATTTTCATTTTTTACTATAGTGGTTAGCATTAAGAAACATGATGTGGTGTATTACTGAAGAGTGGACAAGCAGCAAGTTCTTTGGACTAGGAATAAACCATAGTTAACACATTGATGATTTGGTTGATAAACACTTGCTCTTGGAAAGGATCCCATTTCAACGAAAAAGCCCGATTGCCTCTGATTTATATTCACATTGCAATAGACCAATGCTGATGCCAACCTGACTGTCTCTTATAAAGATATTTTAATCTACACTACAAAACTAGTTTCTTTCTGTACGCTGTTTGTTTGTTTTTTTACATTTCTACTTTTAAAAAATCTGGTTAATAAAATTCTACCATGACCTGTTAAAATTGAAAGTATCACAGCAGATTTTTCTTTAGAAGCTATATTTCTTGTCTGATCAATATACTTTAATTAGACGTTAAAATGAGATATACTTAGATGCCTCCTTAGCTACGGTTCCTTTTTTTTATCCTCCATTTGCCTAGGGTCTGTATGTTCATTTTTATAATATGTACCTTTGATTGTGGGTTTTATTTTTTCTATATTTGTTGTTTTATTTAATTTCTGTACCATGCCCAAAGTCACTTTGTGTAAGATGGGCAACAGCACAAATTTGATTCACAAATAAACAAAATAAATGATTAAAGTGGGGTAGATATTACTTTTTTGGTATTTTGCCATTTCTATCTTTATCTAGAAAGAAATGATGGACCTGAAACATTTCTATTATTCATTAGTCATTTGCAATTCATGGACTCTGGTGAAATGTGACTGCTTGAATTTGTCGCAAATGGCCAAAACGGACTTGTAAGATTGGAAACTTCTGAGCAAAGCTCTTTCTTAAGTTTTCTAGAGCCTCTGAACATTCTGTAAGAAATATATTAATTAATTAATTTGTTTGTTTATTATTAATTAGATTTCTATGCTGCCCTTCTCCTTATATTTAGGGCGGCTAGGGTATATATGCCTCTCATAGCACAGATGCTCTCTAGTTGCTTGTAGTTTTGCATTAATGATGGTGCAAAACACTTCAGAGGAAGGTAAGATAATAGAAGTAAGAAGTGAAGTAAGAATAGGATGGTTCTTCTGTGTATATTTTAATAAGCAATAGTCCTTTTCCTATTTGCAAAGCATGGGCAACAGAAGGAGAGATTAAAAGCTAGATGCTTATTCTTTCATCCAATTTATCTTTTAATACTCTTTATCCACATGTGCTTTGGAATATTACAAAGACGCCAAATCATCTTATGTAACAAAATCAGAAGTAATTGCTTTTCCATCACAAAGATTCATTTTTGTACCATGCAACACAAGTGCTTTAAGAAGGACAATATAGCCACAGAAGTCAAATTCACGGTGACACAAAATCTCAAATGTGGTAGAGATCCAATCAAATGTGAAGAGACTTGAAAAACCATAACAAGACCTTAAAAAATAAATATGAAATAATTTAATGGCTGTAGACCACAAATAACTACAGACAACTCTGTTCCCAGAACTGGGATTAATGTGGCTTTGATTTATTAGTTATGCCCCTGTTGTATTTTGTTTTGTACAATTTATATTATTTGTTCTTCTAGTTGTCTCAACTATCTGCCTTTGTGTTGGTTTTTTTCTACCCAGAGACTTCTAGAGAGAGTAGCCATTTAAATTGAGTTAATTAAATTAAATTGAATGACAGCAATGAGGTAGCATCATATGAAACAAATGTATATACTGAGGAATAAAGATTATTTCCCAGGGGATGTTTTGTTTATTGATTTAGTTTGTCCATCATGCCAAAAATGACACATTGAATTTGAGTTTCCATTCAAAGAGGAAAGTCATGCAAATCAATACTATCCAAAAATCAGAAGTCATTGGGTAGCAGCTTAATAGATTAATGGATGTTCTAAAATGCCTTGTTGATCTTCAAAGGTGATACCATTATTGTTGTCGTCATCATCATCATCATCATCATCATTATTTATTTTATTCATTAAACACGAAACACAGTCAACTGAACATTTAAAGAAGTAGGTTTGGTAGGGAAAGTTTGCCTATTTGCCGATGACTCTAAAGTGTGCAATAGGGTTGATATTCCTGGAGGGGTCTGTAATATGGTAAATGATTTAGCTTTACTAGATAAATGGTCAAAGCAATGGAAACTGCAATTTAATGTTTCCAAATGTAAAATAATGCACTTGGGAAAAAGGAATCCTCAGTCTGAGTATTGTATTGGCAGTTCTGTGTTAGCAAATACTTCAAAAGAAAAGGATTTAGGGGTAATGATTTCTGACAGTCTCAAAATGGGTGAACAGTGCAGTCAGGCGGTAGGGAAAGCAAGTAGGATGCTTGGCTGCACAGCTAGAGGTATAACAAGCAGGAAGAGGGAGATTATGATCCCGCTATATAGAATGCTGGTGAGACCACATTTGGAATACTGTGTTCATTTCTGGAGACCTCACCTACAAAAAGATATTGACAAAATTGAACGGGTCCAAAGACGGGTTACAAGAATGGTGGAAGGTCTTAAGCATAAAACATATCAGGAAAGACTTAATGAACTCAATCTGTATAGTCTGGAGGACAGAAGGAAAAGGGGGGACATGATCGAAACATTTAAATATATTAAAGGGTTAAATAAGGTTCAGGAGGGAAGTGTTTTTAATAGGAAAGTGAACACAAGAACAAGGGGACACAATCTGAAGTTAGTTGGGGGAAAGATCAAAAGCAACATGAGAAAATATTATTTTACTGAAAGAGTAGTAGATCCTTGGAACAAACTTCCAGCAGACGTGGTAGATAAATCCACAGTAACTGAATTTAAACATGCCTGGGATAAACATATATCCATCCTAAGATAAAATACAGAAAATAGTATAAGGGCAGACTAGATGGACCATGAGGTCTTTTTCTGCCGTCAGACTTCTATGTTTCTATGTTTCTATGTATCATAAATACTACTGACTGGTGCTAATGGTTGATACAGGTTGCTCTCAGGGTCCTAGGTATCAACCAACTATCTTCTTAAAATACATGATGTTCCGAATAGCACAGTTTTTTGCAGTTCCCCTGGTGTTATTGCAGGAAGCGGCAATTTCTTGATGTGTTTCGAATTCTTGGACATGGTACCAAGAGCCCTGATGACAATGGGTATCATTGTTACATGTTTCATCCATAGCCATCTACTATGTTTTCCTGAAAATAAGACCCTGTCTTATTTTTTTTTGAACCCAGAAATAAGTGCTTGATCTTATTGACATGCACTTGATTATCTTAGGATGGATATATCTTTATCCCAGGCATGTTTAAATTCAGTTACTTGTGATATTGTGATATGAAATCCAGCATATAAATCTTGTTTGCTGTGTATTACTGTTTTTTGTGAATAAAATTATTATTATTATTATTATTATTATTATTATTATTATTTTAAAAAATAATTTTTATTATCATACAAAGATTAAAAAAGAGCAGATATATGTTATTTTACATCTTATATCATTTCAGAGCATGACCATTATTGTACAGTTGTTGTGCTTAAATTCTAAATATTTTATACAGATACTTTATACAGTGCTGCCCTTGATTCCCCCCCCCCCGTTGAACTGTTGACTTAACAGTTCCAATTTTCTTTATAATATCAATGTGCAGCTTATGACATCAGCAGTTATCACCTTTTGTTCTGTTGTACAATTAATCTAGAGTCAGATTGGATTGATCTTAATTTTATATCTCAGGGTGATTTTCAGAACATCTTGTTTATTTACTACCATTATTGTTCTTGTTTTTGTTCTTGGTTTTTTTTCCCCCCTTGTTTCTACCCAGTCATAAAATTTATTCCAGATTTCATTATAATTTGATTCTTCTCTATTTTTGAGTTTTTGGGTTAATCTATCCATTTCTGCGCAGTCATATATTTTTTTTATCATTTCTCTTTCTGATGGCGTTTCTTCTTTTTTCCAATTTTGTGCTATTGTAATTCTTGTTGCAGTAATCATGTGCTGTATAGGATAATAATGGTCTTTTTTAAGTTTTTGATTTATTATGCCTAGAGGAAAGGTCTCTGGTTTTAAGTTCAATGTGATTGTGGTAATATCGCCAATCCATCCTTGAAGTTTTTTTCCATGTCTTTTTTATATGGGGACATGTGATATGAAATTCAGCATATAAATCTTGTTTGCTGTGTATTACTGTTTTTTGTGAATAAAATTATTATTATTATTATTATTATTATTATTATTATTATTACTACTACTACTACTACTACTACTACTACTACTACTACTATTGTTTCAATTCAATTCACAGTCTGGAAGTGGTAACAGTTAACAGTAAAACTTAACAATTCAAGTCATATTTAAGGACCTAAGAGCTGTTAAGGTAGTGTGTGGATTTTTTTTCAAAGTCAGGATATTTAGGTCTAATAATATATTATTATTATTATTATTATTATTATTATTATTATTATGCAATAATAACTCAATATGAGCAGTCCTCAACTTACAACCACAATTGAACCCAAAATTTGTTAAGTGAGCTTTGCTCCATTTTACAACTTCTCTTGCCAAGTTCTTCCTGTTTAGGAAGAAATGCTTTACATTTGGACTTTACATAAGCACAGCATATCTCTGCTACTCATTAAAGCAGTCAATCTATTTTTGTGTGGCTGCTGCAAATGTCGTTTGTCCCTTTTTTTCAGGCTTGTGAGGGACCCCTCCCCAAAAAAGGCTGACAATTTTACTGAACCACAGAAGAGTGCTGAGCTTAGATCCTACTTCCAAATCATCTACAACAGGGCTGTCAAACTCCCAGCCCATGAGTTGGATGCATCATATGCTGACCATGTCCATGTCCAGTTTAGTGAAGGGGAGAAGTCCTAATGCGTCACGTGATGCTGCCCTGACAACGTGAGTTTGACACCCCTGGTCTACAAAGTTTGCAAAGGCTATCAGGCAATCCAAAGACTTCTAAGCATGGGAAGGAGAATAAACAATAATGATGCCAAGAAAAACACTGTATGCAATTTTTCCCCATTAAAACAGAAGTTGGAGGCTGCCCTGAAGCTCATAGCTTTTCTTGATAAATGAGGCATAGCAAAATAATGGCTGTCATCTCCAATGCTTTAAAAGTTAACTTCCTCATCTCTTTTTTGAAAAGAGTTACTAGTTAGTAAAATTAGGAGCACATGCCTGAAGATCTACTTCAGTAAAGGAGCTGTAGTAATCTTAACCCAGGACCAACCCCAGAAGAATAAGGGTGGCTAGCAAGAAATAGGAGGGTCACCCAGAAAGTAATGCACCACATTTTTTCCCTCAGCCTACCTTAATGGTACCAATACAAAACTTTAGATATACATTATTTGAATTGTCAGGAGTGCTTGTGTAAATTTTGCATTTCTTCAGACAGATAGCGTAGCTGCAGCAGTGTTTCGAAATGGCGTCTGTAAGTGATGTACGTTACAAGCAGCATGTTGTCATTGAATTTCTCACTGCGGAGCAAGAAACTATTGGGAACATTCACAAACGTTTGTGTACAGTTTATGGAGAATCTGCAATCAACAGAATACGGTTAGTCACTGGGCACAGAGGGCGAGGCCATTATAGTGCAGAAATGGCTTTGTGACCAGAACAAGGAGTGGTACCGACAGGGCATACGTGCCCTTGTATCTCGCTGGAGAAAGGCCATAGAATGGGATTGAGATTACATGGAAAAATAGGAGTGTGGAAGAAACATCATTCTTTCTTGTGCATAAGTTTCATTGTGTGCCATAAATAATTGTTGAAGAAAAAAATGTGGTGCATTACTTTCTGGGCGACCCTCGTACATTTGCCTATAATGTCTATTATAAAGATTTTTTTTTAAAAAAAACTCAGACTGAACTGAAAACTAATCACAAATGAATCTGTAATTAAGATTTGATTCTTGTCAACCAACATGCAGTTGTAGACTTATGTTTACTACTCACTTTGGACAAATATTTTTACCAAATAATTTGGCCTTAGGACAAAAAATAAGATGTTTTGCAGGAGATAGAATACATGAAAGCTTTACATGAAAATTTGACACAATCAGAGGCCACGTAACCTTTTGGTAAAACGGATCTGTTTAAAGATTTAAAGGGTATGAATGCAGCAGTTTTCTTTAAGTATTTGGGGAAAGGGCAGAATTTATGGTTTCCCCTATTTATTTATTTATTTATTTATTTATTTATTTATTTATTCATTCATTCATTCATTCATTCAGTTATTTATTTAGTTATTTTGTCCAATACAAATTGAAAGTTAAGGAGAATAAAAACGTGTAGTAGTAAATATCAGGGAAGGGATAGGAGAAGAGATATGAGAATAGAATACATCAATGAAGAGTAGAGGAAGGATATATGATTGGGAGAAAAGATATATAAAATATAGGAGAGACAATTGGACAGGGGACGGAAGGCACACTAGTGCACTTATGCTCGCCCCTTACTGACCTCTAAGGAATCTGGAGAAGTCGACCGTGGAAAGTCTAAGGGAAAAATGTTGGGGGTTGGGGGTTGACACCACGGAGTCTGGTAATGAGTTCCATGCTTCAACAACTCGATTGCTAAAGTCATATTTTTTACAGTCAAGTTTGGAGCGGTTGATATTAAGTTTGAACCTGTTGCGTGCTCTTGTGTTATTGCGGTTGAAGCTGAAGTAGTTGTTGACAGGCAGGATGTTGCAAGCATATGATCCTGTGGGCAATACTTAGATCATGTTTAAGGCGTTGTAGTTCTAAGCTTTCTAGACCCAGGATTGTAAATCTATTTCCGTAGGGTATTCTGTTTCGAGTGGTGGAGTGAAGGGCTCTTCTGGTAAAGTATCTTTGGACCTTTTCTAGGGTGTTGATGTCCGAAATTTGGTGTGGGTTCCAGACAGGTGAGCTGTATTCGAGGATGGGTCTGGCGAAAGTTTTGTAAGCTCTGGTGAGTGTTCTGTCTGGGTTCCCCCAGACCTCAACACCAACTGGAAAAAAACAGCCAGACACTCTGGTAAAAGCCAAAAGTATTTTATAACTGGAAAAAATAAGCACAGAGGAAAACCTGTTCTTCCCAACAGACAGGATATAATACGGTACAGCAGGGTCCTGATGTCCAGACAATACAGCAAGCTTCTTGCTGGCACCCCCCCCCCAAGGTTTCAATAGTCAAAGGCACAAACCAGGATTCCAAGACGCCAAAGTTCACAGTCAGGTCCCACGACTCTCAAAGATAAAACTCCACAAGCCAGGAAGGGTGGGTCTGCCTTTTAGCCTTTCCCAAGAGCACCACACCCAAACCCAGCTGTTGCCACTTTAATGCTGAAAGTATTTAGCCAATTGATTCCGTCTCTGAGTAGCTCTTCGTTGTCGCAGATCAATTATGGCTTGTGCACTTTCCTCTAAGGAATCCAGGCTGCTTGCTGGGGAGAGCTCCCCCTGGTGGGACTCTGGCTGTCCTCCCTCTTCTTCAGCCTGGGATTCCTCCTCCTCGTCTGTCTGCACCTCCTGTTCCTCAGCCTCTCCCTCTGAGCTGGAAACCGACAGAAGGTCAGCCGTTCCCGGAGGGGCCTCAGACGGAACCACAACAGTGAGTAGTGTGAGATTGCCAGAGCAGAAGCTACGTAGGATCAGGTTGACAATTTTAGAAGCCTTTTTGGCGATATTGTTGCAGTGGGCTTTGGCACTTAGGTCATTTGATATTAGTATTCCAAGGTCTTTTACTGCGTGGGATTTGTTTGTCAGATTTTGTTTATTTAGTTTGTATACGAGGTTCGGATTGTACCTTACGGTCTTTTAAATTTTTTCATGAGGTGCCTAAAACCATAGGAATGAGCACATAATTTCACCAAATGAGCAGGAATTCATTAAATATCTCAAAAGAATGAGAAAGCATCCAGGTTTTGAAAATCCACATGAACCTTTTCATGAAACAACCATTGAAATGTTTAATTTTTGCTTCTGTTTCTTATAATGAAAAAATAGTATTCTAAATAAACTGAAATTTATGTTCATACATTTTCTGTAATAAGTTATGGCTTTATAAAAATATGAACAAAAGCATGCTGATACATCTAAGCCAGAGAAGAGATAGCTTTCTAAACCAAAATTAAGACTAATTGTACCTGAACAAACCAATGTTGCAAAGAAGCATGAACTGAAATTGTGTTTGCTGTTGGCTTAGAAATCTCATAATATTTTGCAACAATAAATTGGATTTCCAGGTTCAGATCATAGTTCCCTCTAAGCTGAGCAGTGAGCAATCGCTCACTTAAAAATCATCATCAACTCAGAGTTTTCCAAACTTGCCCAGAAGCCGAGAGGGAAAGAGTGAGAGGGAAGGAGAGAGAGAGGAAGAGAGAGAAACAGATAGAAAAAAGAGAGGAAGGAAAAGAGAAAGAAAAAGAATGGGAGTAAGGAAGAGAGAAAGAAAATCAAAATCTAGTTTGAAACTAGCTCAACTATTTAAGTGGCATTTTGATATTGATAGAGTTGCCCTATTATGAGCTCACTGTTATAGACACACAGTACAGTATTTTATTTTGAAATTCTCTGAGGCAAAACAGGGTGGGTTTTTTATTTGTTTGTTTGTTTGTTTGTTTGTTTGTTTGTTTGCTTGCTTGCTTGCTTGCTTGCTTGCTTGCTTGCTTGCTTGCTTGCTTGCTTGCTTATTTATTTATTCATTCATTCATTCATTCATTCATTCATTCATTCATTCATTTATTATTTCTGTGCCACCCAGTCCCGAAGGGACTGCCGCTCAGACACTATACTTTTCCGCCCACCCCCCCAAAAAATTAGAGGGAACACTGGTTCAGATACCATGCAAAATGCATAAATATCCCACAAGGCTTCTCAGCTGGATTTTTGTACACCCAAGCAATTACTATTATTCACAAATCTATAATTTTATCTTTATTTGCAGGCCTTTATATTGTTTCAAGAGAATGATAAAAGTAGTATACTGTATAAATAAATCTAACACATGATAGAAGGGCTATACATATTATTTGGTATTTGACATATCATCTCCATCATCAAAGTGTTGCTTTAAATGTACAGGATGGAGAATGGGAAAGATTCCCTGGTGTTTCTATTTCTATTCTGCCACCATCATGTACATAAAAGAGTTACAGCTGGCATAACCAAAGGCCATTCCCACTGGGATTGTCCTGCTAATTAGGAAGGAAGTAAACATTATTTCTGGTGAATGTTAAGGGGAATAATCATGTATCATGCAGCTGAAAAATTCCATAGCTAAATGAGTTCAATGTGTGTCTATAGTAAGGGAAGTTGAATAATGCTCAATTTTTAGAACTATGGGAAATTCATGTACTAATTGTTCTTTTATCTATAAACACATTTTTTTAGGTTGTACATCAAATAATACCAAAAGTTTATTATAGTATTATTGTAATTGAATTTAAGTTCTATATAATTAATTTTAATAGGATTTCATTCTGGCCATTAAAACCAAATTAGTTTTAAAGATTTTTTAAAGTACCAATACATTGATCTATTTGGAAAAGATGGTTAGAACAAAGCTAAATGTTATTCTTTTTATAAAAATCTTTATTCAATCTTAATGAATAAATGAATGTGTCTTAGCCCTTTTTACCTTTCATGATTTTAAAGACCAATATGTGTAATTTAAGAAATCTGAATTGACAAAATCTGAATTGACCTAAAGAATATTTTAATCCCACGTGATACAAAGAATAGAATCTTGAACTCAGGAACTATTAATCAGAGTCAAATTCAGATTTTGTCTAATATATCACCATTTGCAAATATACAGTTTATATAGAAAATTATATAACAAAAATGAATATTCTCACTGCATTTTATATGCAATTTTATGATTAATATTTTAAAAAATAAAACATGAGATTTTGAATTGAATTTCAATTCATTAAATGTCCCAGGATCACAACCCTAATCCAGAAACAATGCAGTATAAAAACATTGCTTATTTATTTATTTGTTAAAATATTCCCAATTCAACTAACAAGAAAAAGCCATATTTCAGTATAAGTATCATAAATAGGCTAGATAGAAAAAAGCTCTTCATAAGATCATAAATTCTACTTTTTATTAATATTTTTCAATATTGCATTGAGTATTAGCTATAATATTTTCTCAATATTTATCTATATTCTTGTGATATGGATGCCATCAAAACCATAACCGATATTCATCTGTATTTCCAATACTATGGGGACATTTGCCAGCAATGGACTACTCCTCTTTTTATTTAAATTTCCAGGGTGCTCTGACAGCTTTTAACTGAAGTATGTGTTAAACAAACAAGATAAATTTATTTCTCCAAAAATAACCAAAAAAAATGCTACCTTGTGTGTAATAGTTTACTAATAGTTCTTGCTGTTAGGGGATAGTTTGTGTGTTCATGTTGTTGTTCATGTTCCATTTTTGTTAGTTATTGACTGAAATAAAGTTCCATCTATCTATCTGTCCATTTAATGTAGAGTCTTTTCCTCTGTATTTCACCAGGTTTAATTTTAAAAAAAGATTAGAGTGTCAGTGTTCCCTCTAATTTTTTGGGGGGAGTGGGCGGAAAAGTATAGTGTCTGAGCGGCAGTCCCTTCGGGACTGGGCGGCACAGAAATAATAAATAAACAAACAAACAAACAAACAAACAAATAAAAAACCCACCCTGTTTTGCCTCAGAGAATTTCAAAATAAAATACTGTACTATGTGTCTATAACAGTGAGCTCATAATAGGGCAACTCTATCAATATCAAAATGCCACTTAAATAGTTGAGCTAGTTGCAAACTAGATTTTGATTTTCTTTCGCTCTTCCTTACTCCCATTTTTTCTTTCTCTTTTCCTTCCTCTCTTTTTTCTATCTGTTTCTCTCTCTTCCTCTCTTCCTCTCTCTCTCCTTCCCTCTCACTTTTTCCCTCTCAGCTTCTGGGCAGGTTTGGAAAACTCTGAGTTGATGATGATTTTTAAGTGAGCGATTGCTCACTGCTCAGCTTAGAGGGAACTATGGTGTCAGACTAAAAAAGTAAAGTTCAAATTTTGTGGGACAAAATACAGTATTCCTTTCCTTTTTAATTTGGCACTTTTGGAAAGTCTGTGCATAGGTTATAAAAGATCAGAATGTGGGGCATGATGGTGAAATTTTCTTTCAAATATTCAGGGAGGGGCTGAGGTCTGACTTCATTTAAAAAAAAATGATTACCGTATTTTTCGGGGTATAAGATGCACTGGAATATAAGACAAACCTTAGTTTTGGAGGAGAAAAATAGGGAAAAGAATCTGCTTACCAGGTATTCATCTCACTAGTGTCCTTAGTCTGGTCAGCTTCAGCACATTATTTTATCCCCTGGTTAAGGGCTTAAAAATATTCTGAGAGAGTAACAATGAAAGAGATTGCAAGCCAGTAAGAGCTGGGAACATCATTAGCACCTGGAAAGAAACAATCTGAGCAAGCAATGGAAAAAATCCTGCAAAGACTAAGGGCTTGGAAAACATTCTTCACAGAGAGTAACAATGAAAGAGCTTGGGAACATTAATAGCACCTCGTTAGGGCTGGAAAGAAACATCTGGAGCAAGTAAAGCAATGAAAAAAGCCCTACAAAGACTAGTTTGGAAAATATTCTTGGCAGAGAGTAATAATGAAAGAGCTTGCAAGCTTGTAAAAGCTGGGAACATTATTTAGTACCTGGTTAGAGCTGGAAAGAAACATTTGGAGCAAATAGAGAATGAAAAAGAACCCCTGCAAAGACTTAGGGCTTGGAAAACATTATTCGCAGAGAGTAACAATGAAAGAGCAAGCAGGTAAGAGCTGGAAACATTGTTAGCACCTGGTTAGGGCTGGAAAGAAACTTACTCAGAGCAAGTTAGAGCAATGGAAAAAAAACCTACAAAGACTTAGGGCTTGGAAAACATTCTTTGCAGAGAGAAACAATGAAACAGCCTGCAAGGTAAGAGCTGGGAAGGACATCAGCAGCTAGTTAGGGCGGGGGGGAAAGCTATATTCAGAGTATAAAACGTACCAAAATTATCAGCATCTTTTAGGTAGGAAAAAGGTGTGTCTTATACACCAAAATATATGGTATATGCATTCACCACTGCAAATAGGGAGTTTTCTGATTTCTTGTACTTTCTTCCTCCTTCATCACTAGTTCAGGTGACCACCAATTCCCAGTGCTTAATTCCCTGACCAATTTGTGATCATCTTTTATCTTATTTAAAAGCCAGTAACTCCACTGTAGCATTTCTCCCAGGGCTGCAATAAGAATAAAAGAAAAGGCTCCATGTGACTTGAATGTCTTGAAGAAAAACCATATATCAATCTATAAAGATAAATCAAAGGAATGAAATAAATACTGACAGATTCTTACCCAGATTTTGCTGGCAGTAAAATACAGATTGCTCTCGGCTTTTTCAAATACTTGTCTATGAATAAATGTACATACATAAACTATTATTTAAAATATGCTGGACTATGATTTTAATAAAGATTAGGAACAACTATTTAAAAACTAGTTACCATTAATGCATGCCCAAGGAACTCTTCTATGTGGAGTGATGGGGAGGGAGAAGAGCTGCCCATGAGCACTGCAGCAAGCGTTTGCTGCATTGTTCATTCGAGGGCTCTTGCAGAACTCCTGTTCAATTCAGCAGGAACATGGTAGCAATCCTTTACAGATTATCAGTGTAATTCAAGCATCTTTCTAACAGCACTGATTTTCAAAGCCACTATTTGGCTTATAAAGTTTAATTAGCAAGAGCAGAGAAAGGAGAATGTGAAATAATGAGGCCATTTACTTCCTAAACCTTTCCATATTCATAAACTTAGCATAAACTAGGACAAACTGATCTTTGAGGTCACAGTTCCAAAGCCATCCAGTAAAACTAATCTGTTCTGGGGACAGGATTTCTAACATTATTTTTTAAACTGCTGAACAATCTCTGGACCAGTCAGTCAAATCAAGCATTTCTAAGAAGATTAAGACAATTGCTTTAAATGCTTGGAGGAAAGTTTTAACATTCATTACACTCCAGCATGTTTTTCAACCCTTAATGGGAACAGAACATAGTAGACAAAATCTACTATCAATGAGCCATATGGGAACAGTTATAAATAGTGATGGGGGAACCGAACCCGCACAATTCGGATCCGTACCAAATTTTGCGGTGTTCGGAATGCCGAACCCGAACCCGAAATTTTTTAAAACTTTGGGCAAAGTTTGGGGTCGTGTTCGGCGTTCGGAGCTTTGACGTCACTGGCAGGTTGCTAAGGACGCCAAGTGATCACTTCCTGGATTCCATAGAATCCAGGAAGTGATCACCTTGGCATCCTTAGCAACCTGCCTGTATACGTGACGTCAAAGCTCTGCCCCTGGAATCTCTTGGTGGGATTCCCCGTTCGGGTTCGGCCGAATTTTGCGTAAAGTTCGTCCGACCTTGCCGAACCCGAACACCGTTGGGTTTGCCCATCACTAGTTATAAAGATAAAAGTTAATAAGAATAATAGTAATAAGAATAATAACAGAGCTGGAAGGGACCTTGGAGGTCTTCTAGTCCAACCCCTGCTTAGGCAGGAAAACCTACACTACTTCAGACAGATGGTTATCCAACATCTGCTTAAAAGCTTCCAGTGTTGGGGCATTCACAACTTCTGGAGGCAAGCTGTTCCACTGATCAACCGTTCTGACTGTCAGGAAATTTCTCCTTAGTTCTAAGTTACTTCTCTCCTCGTTTAGTTTCCACCCATTGCTTCTTGTTCTACCCTCAGGTGCTTTGGAAAATAAGTTGACTCCTTCTTCTTTGTGGCAACCCCTGAGATACTGGAACACTGCTATCATGTCTCCCCTGGTCCTTCTTTTCATTAAACTAGCAACGCCCAGTCCCTGCAACCATTATTCAAACGTTTTAGCCTCCGGTCCCCTAATCATCTTTGTTGCTCTTCTCTGCACTTTTTCTAGAGTCTCAATATCCTTTTTGTATCATAGTGACCAAAACTGAATGCAGAAAAAAAAATAACCTTTCAACTTCCTGATATTTTCTGATCGGGGGGGAGGGGGGTATTATACTTAGAGCACTGATTTATGCACAATTATTGATGAGAAACATTGTACATAGAAATGTATTATGCGATAGGTTATGAATTAATTCTACAACAACTACAAGGCAAAACTAACTAGATCACAATGCAAAAATATAACGCAAGCTGAAAATCTACATCATCTTTAGAAGCACACTAAAATTGATCACTGCTAACTGCTAAACTGTCTTGTTTCACTCATTTTATTCAGCTTTACCAATATTTTATTCTGTTTCCACCTATAATTGAAATTTATTTTTTCCAAATAAAAGATTTTTGCAGCAAGTCATTTTTGTAAATTATTTTTCATCAAGATATGGATTTTTAATTTATATGAATTCTTGTGGAGTGAATATTTTTAGACACATTTGGGAATGGTACAAAATCATACTGCAAAATTTATAACATTATGAATATCAAAAGATCATCACGTTTCAGTTCAAACCAAGCTGCAAATCAAGCAAATTTTGTTCCCATTCCTAATTGCCTTCCATGTATTTGCCAAGGAGCTCATGGGACCACCAGATGGCTCATAGCCCAGCCAGAATGATATAGAGATGTTTGCTAGCACCATGCTGTATCTGTGTGTACATGCAGATGCTCCTGCTACAACTTTTGGTGAGCTGCAAAAAATTTGAAAAGTATAGGAAGCAAATCTGCTTTGTTTAAATGCACGTTTACAATACACAATACACATCTTTATTAATAATACATGAAATTCAGCTGACATCTAAAAATCAATAATTGATGCAATTGATGACGAAAAAGTCCCATTCTTCTGTGGCTTTATAACTCTTATTTATTATGCAGTCAAGTCTCAGTAATTTATGTCAGAGGTAACTAGAGAATCTTTTGTTTTGCTTTGTTTTTTATAGGCTAAAAAGCAAATCATGCCCCTTCAGCCAAAATTTTTTCAGTTCTGCATTTAATTTCTCTTTGGTTTTTAAATGATCTATCATGCATCTGAATATGCAATGAGAATTCCATACACTGTACTCCTTCTGTATTTTTCACATGAAGCTACCCGAATTGGGAAGAAATATGTATGTAACTGCCAGATGACATTAAACACATACAGTACAGAGACCTGTGGTTACATGGGATTTTGCAGTTCAGGTCTGGTAGCCCTACTTTTGTATGGACAGATGGTACTGTACATACTTACAACACTTCATTTAGTGATTGTTCAAAGTTACAATGGCACTGAAAAAAAGTCTGCTTTTTACACTTATTGACCGTTGCAGCATCCCCATAGTCACATGATCAAAATTCAGACACTTGGCAACTGAAATATATTCATAACCACTGCCAGAGGTCATGTGATCACTTTTTGTGACCTTCTGACAAGCAAAGTCGATGGGGAAGCCAGATTCACTTAACAACTCTCTTACTAACTGCTGCAATTCACTTAATAACTGTGGCAAGAAAGAAATGGGGCAAAATTCGCTTAACAACTGTCTCAAGAGAAATTTGGGTTCAATTGTCGTAAGTTGAGGACTAGTTTTAGTTTCTAGGAGGGGAAATGTAATATGCTTTGAAAACATAAAGCATTATTTTCTAAATGCAGTACTGTCTGTTGATTTTTTTAATGTGTTAGAAGATTAAAAACTAAAAACCAATTGCCATCTGATTGTCTTTTCATAAGTCAGTGAAGCTTATCCATACCGGATAGTATAAGTAGTGAAAGATATAAGTCGCTGAGAGATAACTTCCTAGCTTGTTTTATCACTAATCCAAACAATGAAATAAGAGTTTAATGGTTCTTTTGTTTTTTATACCAAAATAAAATTACAATCCCATATATATTTTCAAAAAAACCCCACCCCAATTGCTTAAAGAAAAAAAATGTAAAATAGAATTCCTCAAATGCTGAGTTTAATTATTCCTTATCTGTGGATTTCTAACTAGGAATGTGTAGTTAAGGTACAAAGATATGCTAAGGTAGTTCTTTGTTATATTACATCTTCACAAATGTCCTTTATAAGTGTCTGCATACAGATGATTAAACATAATTGCAAAAAGACAATTTCAGACGTAGTTCATCTTGAATGAAACTTTCAGTGATGAAAGCTGGAAGATTTGATAGTAGTGGTTTACTTCAATGTTGTAGACTTTTGATACCTTACAATCTGCCTCTGCTTTTCATGGCCATATAATTATGCTGACAACTTATTATGGGTGGAATTGTTGGAAGACGTTTTATATAATATACTATTGTGCAAGGAGATGGATAGGCTAACACTAGAACTGAAAGAAAAAAAATGACATTGAATATTTCAAAACTTGGAACAAATTATATCATTGGTGGGGAGAAAAGAAAATCAGTACAGTATTTCAAATCAAGGGAATCTGGCAGAGATGTAAAATGTATGTATATATATAATTTGTGGATATTAGAGTTTTTAGGTGACTATTGATGTAATAATTAAGGATATTTGAGTGTACCTACTAGAAGGTCTGTCATATACCGTACTTGTCTTTGAGTTTTGTTGTATGTGTTTGTCCTTTTTTAATGTGTTTTATAAATAAAAAACTTACAAAAACAAATAATTTTGAATGCCCTTTGTAAGTATCTGCATACAGATGATTAAACATAAATGCAAAAAGACAATTTCAAATGTATCTTGAATGAAACTTTCAGTGATGAAAGCAGGAAGATTTTATGGTAGTGGTTTACTTCAATGTTGTAGACTTGTGATACCTTACAATTTACCTCTGCTTTTCATGGCCATATAATTATGCTGATGACTTGTTGTGGGTGGAATTGTTTAAAATGCTTTTTCATTTGGACCATCTTGACTTATGCTAATTAAAATATTACGGCCTGATCACTGATACCTGCAATCAAAATTGTAAGGATGTATTGTTATAATATACTTTCCCCCCCCCCTCAAAAAGCAATTTCCTGAAAAAAATTCAAGCAATTACAGTTTGAAAAGTAATGAGTAGTTATGGCCTCTCCTTTTCTCTTCTCTCCTCAGGCTTGCTTCACAGAGGCCTGTGAAGCAGTGGAAGTGATGTGCCGGTGTCTGGAGGCTGTTGGGGCCTGGATGGGTGTCAACAGACTCAAACTCAACCCTGATAAGATGGAGTGGCTGTGGGTTTTGCCTCCCAAGGACAATTCCATCGGTCCATCCATCACCCGGGGGGGGGAATTATTGACCCACTCGGAGAGGGTCCGCAACTTGGGCGTCCTCCTTGATCCACAGCTCACATTAGAGAAACATCTTTCAGCTGTGGCGAGGGGGGCATTTGCCCAGGTTCGCCTGGTGCACCAGTTGCGGCCCTATCTGGACCGGGAGTCACTGCTCACAGTCACTCATGCCCTCATCACCTCGAGGCTCGACTACTGTAACTACATGAGGCTACCTTTGAAGAGTGTTCGGAAACTTCAGATCGTGCAGAATGCAGCTGCGAGAGCAATCATGAGCTTTCCCAAATATGCCCATGTTACTCCAACACTCCGCAGTCTGCATCAGTTGCTGATCAGTTTCCGGTCACAATTCAAAGTGCTGGTCATCATCTATACTGCCCTTCATGGCACCGGACCAGGGTATCTACGAGACCGCCTTCTGCCGCACGAATCCCAGCGACCGGTTAGGTCCCACAGAGTTGGTCTCCTCCAGGTCCCGTCAACTAAACAATGTCGTTTGGCGGGACCCAGGGGAAGAGCCTTCTCTGTGGTGGCTCCGACCCTCTGGAATCAACTCCCTCCAGAGATTAGAACTGCTCCCACCCTACTCTCCTTTCGTAAACTCCTTAAAACCCACCTCTGTCATCAAGCATGGGGGAACTGAAACATCTCCCCCTGCCTATGTAGTTTTTTGTGCATGATATGACTGTATGTATGTTTTTATATATTGGGGTTTCTTGTTTTTTAGACTTTTTAAATGTATTATTGTTATTTTAGATTCTAACTATTAGATTTGTCATTATATATTGTTTTTATCATTGCTGTAAGCCACCCCGAGTCTACGGAGAGGGGCGGCATACAAATCTAATTAATAATAATAATAATAATAATAATAATAATAATAATAATAATAATAATAATAATAATAATTTTATCCTATCTCCTTCTCTCCCTCAGCTTTGCCCCACAGAAGCCTCCCCTATTCTGTCCCCTTCTCTCCCTCAGGCTTCCTAGCCCCTTCTCTACCTGAGGCTTGCCCCACAGGAGCCTCTCCTATGCTATCTCATTCTCTCCAGAGTTATTTTCAAGTTGGGAGAGGGAGTAGAATATCTAACTAATTAGCATCACAGTGCTTTTATAATAAAAAATATTAATGATCTGATGGTCATTTAAAAAAATCATTTCTTAACAAGCACCTAGAAACAAGAGAAACATATGTACCAAATTTCAAGTTTGTAGGCTTTGCGGTTCTGGAGATTTTGTGATCGCAGCATGAGTGGTTTTTGCTTTTATATATATAGATAATAATAATAATAAAAAGCAAGAAATAATAGCATCAGCTTTAAAGAAATGCAAGATTGCCCTAATTTTGAGAATAATTTTTCACCCAAAGTTTTGTTCAGGTATTGCAAAAAAAAAAGAGTGAAATTTATTGCTAAATCAATCTGAGAATTCTAAAGAAGACAAATTTGATGCCAGAATCAACATTTTACTTAAAAAATTAAGACAGAAAAAGTTATACATGAAAATATCTCCACTTAGATAATTGCTGTACAGAACTAAATTAAATGAGTATATTATTCAAATCATGTACTGTATAGTGTTATATAACCCATATCGAAACAGAATGAGAACTATAAGAGTAAAAAAATCACATCAGTTTTTAAAAAAAATTAGTGCAGCTAATTATTACAACTACTATTTTATTTTACTAATTTTATTATTACGGAATAGAAAAAATTGAATTCGTGGAAATATTAAGGAGTACTTTGAAGTGTTTGCAAATATATACAATTACCTACACAGTATATTTTCATCAAAACAGAATACCTGAACATATGCTATTATGGTAATATCTGTGTTTTTCTTATAAGCTTCATAGGAGTGATGAGTACTGTACTTTTAATGTCAAAGCAGCAAATGTGTGAGTATTGCTTCCCTTTTAGTCATTTGTATGTATAAGAACGTCTAGAGGAAGGAAAAGGGAGGGCTGTAGAAATGAACATGATATAGGAGAGTTCCAATCCAGATAAATAGATTTCTGGGGATGCTGTTGCCTGGTGGTTCACATTGTCAGCGCTCTGCTATCACTGAGCATCTATCAGAGGAAAGCGAAGGGATGGTAGTTCTCAAATAAGATGTCAGGTTTGTTAAATCACCTAGTGCTCTGCAGATTTTCTTAGTCCAGCTGCTGAACCAACATGCAGTGTGTGTGTGTGTGTGTGTGTGTGTGTGTGTGCATATCTGTTGCATTGTGTGTACGTGTAACTGATGATCTAGTAGAAGGATCGGAATATAAATTCTTCTTTCAAACATTCATATTTGTTTTAAAGCATAGCCTGCAATGTTTTTATTTATTTATTTATTTATTTATTTATTTATTTATTTATTTATTTATTTATTTATTTATTCTTTGTCCAATATACAATACATATGAAAGAGAATAGACATTAAGTAATATATATAATGATAGAAAGTAAGAAAGAAGAGAAGTAGGAGGAAAGGAGAGAAAATGTATGATATATGAGATAAGGAAAGAAGATTGGACAGGGGACGATAGGCACATCAGTGCACTTATGTACGCCCCTTACTGGCCTCTTAGGAACCTGGAGAGGTCAATCGTGGATAGTCTTAGGGAGAAATGTTGGGGGCTGGGGGCTGACACCAATGAGTCTGGCAATGAGTTCCACGCTTTGACAACTCTAATGTTAAAGTCATATTTTTTACAGTCAAGTTTGGAGCGGTTGATGTTAAGTTTGAATCTGTTGCGTGCTCTTGTGTTGTTGCTGTTGAAGCTGAAGTAGTCGTTGACCGGAAGGACGTTGCAGCATATGATCTTGTGGGCAATACTTAAATCGTGTTTTAGGCGTTGAAGTTCTAAGCTTTCAAGATCCAGGATAGTTAGTCTATTTTCGTAAGGTATTCTGTTTCGAGTGGAGGAGTGAAGGGCTCTTCTGGTGAAGTACCTTTGGACGTTTTCGAGAGTGTTGATGTCTGAGATGTGGTGTGGGTTCCAGACAGATGAGCTGTATTCGAGAATGGGTCTGGCATAGGTTTTGTAGGCTCTAGTCAGTAGTGAGAGATTGCCAGAGCAGAAGCTACGTAGGATCAGGTTAACAACTCTGGAAGCCTTCTTGGCGATATTGTTGCAGTGGGCTTTAGCACTTAGGTCATTTGATATTAGTATTCCAAGGTCTTTTACTGAGTGTGGGTTGGCTGCGAGAATTTGTTTATTCAGTTCATAAGTGTGGTTTGGATTCTTTTTGCCGATGTGGAGGGTAGAGCATTTGTTGGTTGATATTTGAAGTTGCCAGGTGTTAGACCAATCTGAGACAAAGTTGAGGTCTTTTTGGAGAGTGGGTATGTTGTCTGTGGTGTTGAAAAGTTTCACATCGTCGGCAAAAAGCACACAGTTGCTTTTGATATTATCACAGAGGTCATTGATGTATAGGATGAAAAGAGTAGGACCTAGTACGCTGCCTTGGGGAACGCCGCTTTTGACAGGGACGGGGGAGGAAATGGCGCTTCCGATTTTGACAACTTGTTGCCTGTTTGACAGGAAAGCAGTAATCCAGTTGTGGAGGAGTCCTGAGATGCCATAGGATTTGAGTTTTAGGAGAAGTTTGTCGTGAACCACTGAGTCAAAGGCTTAGCAGAAGTCGATATAGATTGCATCAATGGATTTTCCTTGATCAAGGTGAGTAGTCCAGATGTTTTTGCAGTGAAGTAGTTGAAGGTTGCAGGATAGTTTCTTTCTGAATCCAAATTGTTTTTTTTGATAGTAGGTTATTAGATTCTAAGTAAAGGGTGATTGATCTATTTATAATTGATTCCATGATTTTACAAGGGACGCAGCATAGTGATATTGGTCTGTAGTTGTCAACTAGTGATGGGTCTCCTTTTTTGAAAATGGGGATGACTACTGCTTTTGACCACAATTTGGGGAGAGTGCTGGTCCTGAAGGATTTTTGGAAGATAATGCTTAGGGGTTCAGCTATGGTAGAAGAAAGTTTTCTTAGGAAGTATGCACAAAGGCCGTCTGGTCCAACGGATAGGGAAGTTTTGAGATCACGGATTGCTTTTTCAACGTGGTCTATAGTGAAGATGATTTGGGTTATATGTTGGGCAATATGAGTAAATAAACTGAATTTGCATTCAGCATATATTATTGCAGAATGTCTTTCTGGGATCATATTACAGACGGATTACTGTGCGATGTGTTTATCATTTCATTTGTGAAGAAGTCTAACCTTCAGTGGCAACAGACAGGAAGTTTACTGAGCATTGTCAGGACCATGATTAGAAGTTCTCCGGAACTGCATTTTCCAAACTTTCCTATCATTAGCAATGTCCATGTTTCCTCAATAGAAATACCCAGAGAAGCAACAGGGAAGGGCAGCAATTTCCAGCTGCTTCATTGTTCTTCTAACAGAAGGGAACTATACAGATTGGGCTCAAAAGCAACGGAGATGGACAATGACCACAGTAGAAAGGAAATGTGAATTGTCTGAATAAAAAGAAGCATGCGGAGGATATCTTACCTAGCAGCCACCAAAAAACCTAGAAGATGCACCAGAGAGCATAAATGTGGGATGAAATTCACACAGTTCTCCACAGTTCTCCTTAATACTCCATCTTAAATATGGGAAGTTGTGCAAATAGCATTGGATGCATCATCCCATCTACAATTTTTTCTTTCATGATATAGAACAGAGGAGGGACCCTTAGACTCCTACTTATTATCTCTATTCTGCTGCTCTTATGAACATTAAAGGTTTACAGGTAGTCCTTGACTTATAACCAGCCATTGAAAGACCTTTTAGAGTTACAACACCTTTAGAAGGGGTGCGTTACAGTCCATAAAGCACTTCTGTCCGTCATAAAATGTCAACCAACTCCCTTTACTAGTCCTCTGACCACATTTTAGTGACCAGATTGTCACCAAATAGGTTATATAACCCCACAAACACAGGGCCATGATTTGTGATGTTTTTTGTTGACTTTTATGTTTTTTTCAACCAGTTTCACAAAATAACTTCTGTTAAAAAATGATGAACAATTATGTCTGGTTATGTGGTGCCTCAACTTACAACCACAACAACTTGCAACTGTAATTACAGTCTCAGTTATGGTTCCCAGTAGCTCTAGAACTATCTCTGGGTTTTGTTTCATTTGGTTAGAGATACAGTATATAGATAATCTACATACTTGATTTTTCATCATTTCATCATTGTTTTTGCCTGCCTTTTATTGTATTTTTTCCAATTAGCCATTTTTAAAATTTTTGCTTATAATGGATGAATGGATAGACAGATGGATGGGCGGACGAATGGGTGGACGGACAGATGGACAGACAGACAGACAGACAGACAGACAGACAGACAGAGAGGCAGGCAGGCAGTTTGATGTATTGGTTAAGGCATTGGGCTAGAAACCTGGAAAGTATGAGTTCTAATCTTGATTCAGGCCCATTTGAAGGCAAATGATATCCCAGTGTTAGCAACTGTGTTATCATGCTTTGACTTAACTATTTATTCTTTTCTTAAAATAAAACACAAGTGATATCTTTCCCAATTTTTTTTTCACATGTCCACCTTATTTCCCTTGATATATTCCTTAATAGTGGAAATTACTCTCTAATGGTGATGGGCGAAACCAATGGTGTTCAGGTTCGGCAAGTTCGGACGAACTTTGTGCAAAATTCGGCCGAACCCGAACGGTTCGTTGCGCCAAAGCTCCGCCCCCAGAATCTCTTTGTGGGAGGAATTCCCCAGCTCCTTCAAAGGGAGGTCTTTTCATGTTAAAAAAAATAAATTTATTTTTACAAAAAAGGACGCTGCAGCAGCACTGCAAACAAAGGGAGGTCCTTTCATGTGAAAATAAAAACTTGCTTTTACATGAAAAGACCTCCCTTTGCTTGCGGCACCGCTGTGGTGTTCTTTTTTGTAAAAATATTTTTTTTAACATGAAAAGACCACCCTTTGGAGGAGCTGGGGAATCCCTCCCACGAAGAGATTCCGGGGGAGGAGCTTTGATGTCACATATACTGGCAGGTTGCTAAGGACGCCAAAGTGATCACTTCCTGGATTCCATGGAATCCAGGAAGTGATCACTTTGGCGTCGTTAGTAAGCTGCCGGTATACGTGACATCAAAGATCCACCCCCAGAATCTCTTCATGGGATTCCCCAGCTCCTTTTGTGCCTCCCTTCCAGCCTCCCGACCAGTTGACAACTCCCCGGTGTTTGCCTTCCTCCACCGCCACCAGCGTCTGGCTCCTCCTCTTCTTCTCAGCAGATGACAGCCGGGTGGTGGCTTTCGCGGTGTTTGGCACAAACGCCGAACTAAATCACGATTTTTTTAAAAAGTTCGGGTTTGGGTCCGGCATGCTGAACACCACAAAATTTGGTATGGACCCGAATTGTGCGGGTTCAGTTCACCCAACAATACTCCCTAAGCTTCCCTGGACAGAATTTGCATTGTCTGTGCCATAGTTTACTTTCAATGTTTTATTGTTTCACTATATGTGGTCTTTAATTTATTTTTGTTTCTTTTTAAATTTTTCTTTATTTGCTTATATTTTAATTTTATAATAAATGTTTAATCATTTTTTGTTCTTTTCATTTCAGAGTCATGACAGTGTGCTAGAATATAAATTAATAATAAACGAACACTGAATTCAGAGAATAGCAACTTGATAAAATACCACTTTGGTAAACAAAACAAAATAACATACTCACAACATGTTTGAAATTTCACAAGAAAAAAGAAACTATATTTTACTTCAGATTTAATCAAACTCTAACTCAAACAACAATGTAATGGGTAACTTAATACTTGTAAAGATATCATGTCACAATTGTTTAACTTGTATGTTAATACAGTATACTAAATAGAATATCAACCTACTAAACTACAATATTAAACTACTAAAATAAAATTATGGACATCTGTATTTTTCCTTCCGCTGCATGACAGGAAACTACAGTCATGAATTGGACACTTCTGAAAAAAAATTAGAGCTTCAAATCAGGATGACCAGTGAATATCCATACTTTATATAAAAGTTTTTTTTATTCAGGAAATGAAGAGAATTGTATCCCAGTCTATCTCCTTGAAATATCATAGCATGGAAATGATAACATCTGAATGCTTTTTTGCCATGAACAGAAATGAAAATTGCTTAATGCTAAATCAAATGTATTGGGTTCATGAACTCTGTTTTTGTTTTGTTTTTTGTAATATATTTGAATGTCGGTGGGTGTATAGTTATACATACAAAATAAATGTTATTGCTGGCAATTGCATTGTAAACTCATCTATCAAAGGAAAGCTTTTGTTCAATTGTACTTGGAAATAATAATAAAGACAGATACTTTGCTGAAACCAAAATATTATATAATAAAAATGCCACACTCTTTATATTTATCAGTATTCCAGTGTAATTTTCTTTCCTTTCACTAAGGTTTTCAAAAAGATGGTGCCCAAGTACCATTTAGAATGAATAGAAGCTAGAAAAATGCATTCAATAAATTGCAGCTTGGATACTTATTCCACTACTAGGAGTTCTACTTCTTGCAAATGTTTTAACGGTTAAATAGCTTTAGGTTAATCAAAGTAGTTCATGTCTCCTAAACTACATGACTATAGGGCAAGATCTGACATTTATTTTTAGTACCATTTAAACCTTTACATATGCAGTTCTAGCACCTTTATCTTCTACAATTTGTGATTTTCAGTTGGATTTATTTTATAAATCTGACACTAGTCAAATTTCCATTGTATTCAGAGATGATTTCTCCACTGAAGGATTGTTTTATTAAGTAAAGATGCTGAAAGTTTTGAACAGAGATGTCTTCCAAGAAGTGGTTGTTTTATCATCTAAAATGAATGAGTTTAAGAACTCATCCTCAAATACTATCATTCAAACATCTAGGAAGGTTCAAGCAAACCTTATATGGACCACATTAATGAGTACTGGATTGATTCTGATACAGATTTCTTTGAAGATATAGAACTGTGTTCTGCACTAAGGCTGTCCAATAACTCAACTACTATGGGCATAATTATCACCGTTATAATTGGCAAATGACAGCTTCTAATGACAGTGTTTCCAGTACTGCTGTACTAGTGTTTCACACTAGGCAAACTCTCAAATATAAATAATATTACCACAAATAATATTAGCCTTGGCAGTTGTAGACAGAGATAGCCCAACACTGGAGGACAGAGTTTGCTATCCATATATATATTCACTGATCCTATTTGCTAGAAACAGGATAAAACACGGAGAGACAGAAGATAAGAGATCTCAAAAGAGCTATGCTTGAAGTCAGAAGTTCTAACCGAGAGGCACCTAAGCTTCTAAAATCCTTTGAATGGTCACATTTCTAAAAGGAATTCAACATAAACATGACACGCGGTGATTTTGCCAATGTTTATAGCTCCTATGCATGCAATTCCTACCTTCTATAGTCACACGCTGCATAAGGATATCAAACACTGCATCTGTATTTGTTTTGATTCATATTTCTTTGATTGCAATGAGGTTTAGGAAGAAAAATAGTTTAACCAAATTTTACATAGTTACAAGACTTTATTTTATCTAACATAGGGCTGACACTAGTTACACAAAGGGGTGGGCAGCAGGAAGGACGGGGTGGAACACAGTTCCACCAGTGGAAATTTATTTATTTATTTATTTATTTATTGGATTTGTATGCCACCCCTCTCTGAGGACTCGGGACAGCTCACAACATAAATGAAGCTCTGTGCCCAGCTCCAGCTGACCATCCCCCCTCCCATCCTCCTCCTCCTCTTCAGAAAGCAGCCGGGAGACCACCAGGAGTAGCAGGGGGCCCATTTCCTCCCCCATCTATTCTCAACAGCTGATTGGCACCCGTTCGCCTAGCTACCCAGCTTGAGGCAGGGAGTGACCCAGAAAGGAGAGCCGGGGAAACGCGAAGCAAATTGTCACTCCAGAGAGCAACACTGGTGAGGTTGTAAGTCGAGGATTTAACAGTTCACTTGAACGATGATGATCGTTCAAGCCACTCTCATCTGGTCACATGGCCAGCAAGCCACTCCTACCCAGTCACATGACCATCAAGCCACACCCACAAAATAAGCCACACCCACAGTGTGGCAGTAAAAAAATTGGCTGCCCATTACTGGTTACACATAATATAAATAAATAAGATAATATCAGAAAGCACCTCTTGATTTTAGGAGAAACTGCAGTTAAAGGGGTTCTTGATGCCTTCTGAGCTTGTTCGTTTTCCTGCAAAAGTTTCATTACCCTAACTAGGAGTAGTGGGTATGGTAGAGGACTGTGTACTAGTAGCGAACAATACACTGCGTGTAAAGCTTCAGTTCTCTTGTGTGCGTGTGCATCCCAGAGTATTTTTGCTTCTGCACATGCACGGAAATTTTAAAAAACCATCCAAATCTCTCACACGCGTCCCCTCATGAAATCAGCATGTTTTTGCTTCCTGTGCATGCACAGAAGCAAAATCATGCTGATTTTGCACACGTACAAAAGAGTACCAAAGCTGTGCATGGAGCATACCAGTAGCAACGGTAATAGCAATCCACCCCTCCTAACTAGGTAACATCACCAGGGCTAGTACCTGTTCTGCCTGACTGGCTCAGGCAATGTGTAACAGTCCAAGGAAAAGAAATCAAACACACACATGCTCTGCTAATCAGCAAACTTGTATTAAATAAACAAAAAAGAGTTACTCAAAACAATTCTTAATGACCAAAAACAATGAGAGTGCAAGGCTTACTTCAGCTGCATACAAAAACACAGGAAAAAACAAACAAAGACAACCTGGAATGAGCAAAGACATTTCAGGAGTCCTTGTGAATCTTTGGAGCAAACAGCAAGTCCCAGAGTTTTCACCTCTCTCTTGTTTGAAAAAGCTGGGTTGAAAACTCCAACGGCCCGGAACAGAAATTTCAGAGCAGGAACCACAAAATAACACAGATAAACAGCCACATTTTGCTTTGGCCTTTGTTACCTTTTATCCCTTTAGCCCTCATTAAGGGAACCACACCCAGCCCTCAGTATAAGAACCACACCCAGCCCAGGTGCTCCTATAATGACTTGTAATACTCCTTAAAGTGATCCCTTCTTTGCATAGCTCTTCGGCTACGCAGATCAATATATTGATCTGCAGAAGAACCCAGGGATGAAAGACTGTCTGAGGGACTGCATGCCAAATCTCCTGGGCTGTCTGCTGAATCCTGCATCCCAGCGGCCTCGTCCTCCTGACTGGCTGTCACGTCTTCCTGGCTGTCTGCCACATCTTCCTGGCTGTCTGCCACATCTTCCTGGCTGTCAACCAGGCTTTCACATTCACTTTGTGCCGTGTCTCTCCCATCTGTGGAAGCAACGGCTGGCCCAGGCCTAAACACAACAGTACCAAGGACACTTCATTTCAACCCTGAGCTACAAATATTCTCTTTTATTGCTATAGTTTAATGCTCGAATTTAAAACTGGACATTTGGGTTTGAACTAGCTAGCTGGAAATGGAAATCAGGTAATTCCTATCTCTGCTTTATAGAAGAGATGAAAAAAAAATCATTTATATATTCCAAACATTTAAATCATTAGCTAAGCCAAATTCTTCTGTTTCTAAAAAAAAAAAAACACCATCACCCAAATTACATGTCTGCGGTTTAAGAACTATCTTTTTTGCTTTTAACTGGATTTCACTTTGTGTAGTTGCAGGTGCTCTCTAGGCTCCTCAACAAGTAAATTCTATATTTTCTTTCTTTGGCAGTTTATGTTGTCTTCTTTTGCTTGAGACATTTATCAAATTGGCAGAAGTCTTTGTTGATAATATGACAAGCCATTCCTTTTTATGGATGATTAATCTATCAACAGCAGCCACTTTTGATAGTTATAGTCCTGAACTTCATTTCTTTATTTCTTTTATTTATTTGATCAACAAAACTAAGGAAACAGAACACATGAAAAAATGGCACAAATAAATGGATCTAAAAAAGCAAAACAAAACCATAAAGGTAAAAGCTATGGGGATTAGAGAAACTAACAGGATCAGTTAAAGTGTTCTAGACATTTACTACTCTACTGCGGTAGTCTTATTTTATGTAATCAAGATTAGAGTGGATTACATTTAGTTTATATCCATTGATAGCCCTAGTGTTATTGCAGTTGAAATTAAAGTGGTCGTTAACAGGTAGGATGTTAAGGTAGGTGATATTGTGAACTAAGCTTAGGTCAGAACGTATATGGCATAGTTCAAGGTTATCTAGCCCTAAAATTTCAAGTTTATTGGAATCAGGAATTTTACTTCAAGCAAAGGAGTTGAGTACTCTTCTTGTAAAATACTGTGGTCCTTCTCTAATGTTCTAATGTCTGAAATACAATGTGGGTTCCAGGCAGTAAGCAGTATTCAAATGTTTTGTATGCCCTAGTTACTAGAGAGAAAACTTTGTAAAATAAGGTTGACAACTCTTAATGCATTTTTAGCAATGTTATTTCAGTGTAGTCTGGGGCTTAGTTCTTTTGAAATGAGTACACCAAGGTACTTATGAGTCCCTCTACTGAAGAGCAACAGCTCAAATGTTGTTATGTCCTGAGAAGCTGTAGACTCACTTTACCTCCTCTGAGGACATAACAATATTTTGAGCCCAAAATATCTGTTGGTAAACAAGACAGTTTTTAAATGGTCACCTAACATCAAAACGTCAACAAAAAACCACAACAAATAATATTCTTTCTGCACCAACTTAGGAAGCTCAAACTGCCCAAGGAGCTGCTGATACAGTTCTACAGAGGAATTATTCAGTCTGTCACTGCACCTCTATAACTGTCTGGTTTAGTTCTGCAACCCAACAAGACAGACCCAGACTTCAGAAAATAATCAGAATTGCAGAAAAAACAATTACTGCTAACTTGCCTTCCATTCAGGACCTAAATACTGCACGAGTCAAAAAGAGGGCTGTGAAAATATTTATGGACCCCTCGCATCCTGGACATATTGTTTCAACTCCTACCCTCAAAACGATGTTATAGAGCACTGCACACCAAGACAACTAGACACAAGAACAGTTTTTCCCAAATGCCATCACTCTGTTAAAACAAATAATTCCCTCATCACTGTCAAACTATTCACTAAGACTGAATTACTATTACTATTAGTCTCATCATTCCTATCACCCATCTCCTCCCACTTATGACTGTATGACTGTAACTTGTTGTTTGTATCCTTATGATTTCTATTAATATTGATTGTTTCTTGATTGCTTGTTTGAACCCTATAACAATCATTAAGTGTTGTACCTCATGATTCTTGGCAAATGTATATTTTCTTTTATGTACACTGAGATGATATGCACCAAGGACAAATTCCTTCTGTGTCCAATCACAGTTGGCCAATAAAGAATTCTATTCTATTATAAATGCATCATGCATTATGCATTCTGACTTTTTTGCTATGGTTCTTAAGCAAATCACTGAAATGTTAAAGTAAGTCATGAAATTATTAAGTGAATCTGGTCCTCCCCCCCCCCCCATTGTTTGCTTGTAGGAAACTCTCTAAGAAAGTTGCAAATTACAATCCCAAAACCCACGGAAACTTCAACCACCCTAAACACATGCCAGTTGCCAGATACCCAAAGTTTGATCACATGACTGTGGGGGTGCTGAAAAGGTCATAAGTGTGAAAACTGATCAATCACTATGATCAGTGCTATTGTAACATTGAACGGTCATTAAACAAATGGTTGTAAGTCGAGGGCTACCTGTAATAACTCCTGAATCACATATACAGTGGTACCTCTACTTAAGAACTTAATTTGTTCCGTGACCAGGTTCTTAAGTAGAAATGTTCTTAAGAAGAAGCAATTTTTCCCATAGGAATCAATGTAAAAGCAAAGAATGCATGCAAACCCATTAGGAAAGAAATAAAAGCTTGGAATTTGGGTGGGAGGAAGAGGAGAAGGAAGGAAAAAGGAAGAAGATGAGGTAAGGGGAATAAAAAAATGCAAAACTTTAAGGCTTTAAAAAAAAGAGGGACTCTGAGGCAGCGAGGAGGAGCACGTGCCTCCAATACACCTGGTGCAAGGCTGCCTCCCATACACTGCCTCCCGTACACTGCCTCCCGTACACTGCCTGCTGCTGCTGCTACCTGCTGCCTCTTCCTTCCCAAGCTGAAGGGCTCCCCTCTCCTCTCGCTCGCTCGCTCACTTTCTAGCTGGCGCCTTTCCTTCACTGTGATCTCCTCGGCTGCCCAGAGCGAAGGGAGCATTTCTTTTCTCTGGGCACTGGCAGAGATTTATTCCCTGTCCAAGCGCCCAGAGAAAGGAAAATGCTTTGTTCACTCTGGACTGCCAAAGCCTCCTTGTGCCACCAAAAGGCTCCTCTGGCAGCCCAGAAAAGCCCGAGATGGCCAGGATTAAAAGGGGAATGGCTGGGAAATTTTCCCAGGTTCAGGTTCTTAAGTAGAAAATGGTTCTTAAGAAGAGGCAAAAAAATCTTGAACACCCAGTTCTTATCTATAAAAGTTCTTAAGTAGAGGCGTTCTTAAGTAGAGGTACCACTGTATCTTAAATATTAGATGCCGAACAGCAATAGTAGAAAAAAGCATTTCCGCCAGTTATCTTATGTAATTACTACTACTGTTTTAAATAGTGTCTTATTTATTTATTTCATGGGATGCATCAACAACCAATCTACTGTATATATTCCCTATATCTCTGTGTGAGAGAGTATGTGAGACAAAGTGCTTGTGTATGAAGGTGAATGAACGTGAGAGAGATTTCAAACTAGTCGATTTGCAAACACTGCAAAAAAAAAAATGATTTAAAAATAATAAAACTTTCCCTTTTGTTCAAATCCAGCTATTTAACTGCTAAGAGTGGGCAAGCTTTTTTTAGCCCATAAAAATCAAAAAAGATAAGTGCTGATGTGTTTTCCCCAGAGATAAAGAACATGGATTTGAAGGATAACAGGGACCTGCTGCTCTCTAAGAATAGCTACAGCTGATCTCCAACGAAGCTCTGCAATTTAATAAGAAGTAGATTGCTGAGCTTCTGACCTGTCATTTTCACGTTAGATAATCAGAAAAAGTCTCCATAACAATTTTTGTACAATAATTAAATATAAGTAGCTTAGGTGCTGCAATTTTAATTCTTCCTGGAGTAATTTCTAAAGCAGGTCATATAAAGCTGATAAATTATTATTGCACATCAAGGTTTAGTTTAATAATACAAAGACATTCATTGGCTTACTGGCAATATTGTGAAAGTAACTGCACAAGTATTCTCATGATCAAAGTTAGTTGGAAAAGCACTTCAATGTTAATTTTTGGAACCATTCTTATAATTTAAATTGATCTGTACGTCTTTTATATTATCCACTACAATCAAGATTAAAATATATCAAAACGGCATATATTTATGCACATAGTTTTGACATAATGATGTTTTTTTCTCCAGCACCAAAATGTCAAGTATCTACAGTATTTAAAAAGGAAAATAATTTTTTTATAGTTTATAGGGAAAGAAAGAGATCATATCCCAAGATTTAAATATGTAATATGTAAATATGAAATATTCAATTTTTTCAATAGTAGTCAAGTTGCTAATTGTATTTTGTTATTATTTAGACACAGAAAGAATTCTGGCCTTATTATACCTTGTTTTAACCTCTGTGTGTGTATTTGCACATATGCACCCATGCAGCCCAACGCACATACATGCTTCAGATTAGTGTTGATTCCTGGTGACTACCTGGGCAAGTTCCTACTATTTTTTGTGAGGCGAGATTTCAGAAGTGGTTTTGCCATTGCTTCCTCCCTAGATCTAAGAGAGAGTGACCACCCCACAGTATCCCTTCATGATTTCCCAGTTTCTAACCTGATCCTTAAAGCATTACCCTAACCTGCCTGTTTCTTTGAATCTCACACTTATTTTCTTATTCTATTCTATTTTATTTTATTGTAGTTACATAGAAACATAGAAACATAGAAGATTGACAGCAGAAAAAGACCTCATGGTCCATCTAGTCTGCCCTTATACTATTTCCTGTATTTTATCTTAGGATGGATATATGTTTATCCCAGGCATGTTTAAATTCAGTTACTGTGGATTTACCAACCACGTCTGCTGGAAGTTTGTTCCAAGGATCTACTACTCTTTCAGTAAAATAATATTTTCTCATGTTGCCTTTGATCTTTCCCCCAACTAACTTCAGATTGTGTCCCCTTGTTCTTGTGTTCTTGTTATTATACATGGTTACAGCAATAAACTTATTTATGTGGGGTCCTTGGAGCTCTCTCAGCTTGGCTATTTTCTTGCCGATGTTTCCTTACTCATACTGTTGAGGTTGCCCAGTTTGGTAATGAAATGTCTTGAAGAAAACAAACAAGTTCAGAGAGCACCAAAAATTGCAACCCCCGAGGTACAAATATGCTCTTTGCTGGTAATCTTATTTGTCCATTTACTATACAATATTCTAATTTCTCCTTAAGTTCATCAAGAATTCCCTTCTTTTCATTGAATTTATCACAATACCCTGAGAAGAACTTTTTCAGCATAGTTTTACAGCCATTTTAAATACAGTAATTTAGGTCAGGTTTTCAGAACATTAGTCTACTATTTACAAGCCACTTACTGCAAAGAAACAGAATTCAGAAAGTTGGCTTCCCTTTTTGTAATTGCATAGTGTTTGCTTAATTTTCTACCTATATTTTTGATAACTGATATTCACTGTCTGGTTGACCCAAGAAGCCCAGTGTAGAAAGAAACTTTCCCTATGAACTTTGTTGGGTTTCCATAGAGCGAAGTTTGTTCTTTTTGTCAACCATACAGTGGCATATCCTTGCTTAGGAGGATCTAATCAAGATAGTCCATAGTTGCATATCACTCTAACAGTATGGCAGTTGCAATGATCTTTATATTTCAACTCTTTCAGTCCCAAAGAAGAATAGGTTATGTAGCCATTTCTGGCTCCTAATTTTTAAATGACCATTCCAACATCTCATACCAGTCAGAAAGTTATTTTAGTATTTTAGTTATTACATTGTTTATTCACTGTTCTGGTTTCTAGATAGCTTCCTGAAGTTGGTATCTTAAAAAAGAAAATATTAATATTGACAATGCCAAAGGGAAATGGCTGTTGGGGGAGTGGAGGTTGTGACTTTGAAATGAAGAATGGTAAAGCAGATGGCACTCAATATTTGTTTATTTTCGAATTAGTACAGAACAGCTTTCCCAATCTGGTGCCTTTAAGATGTTTGAATTACTCTGCCCCTGGTGATGCTGGCAGGAAGAATCAGAATGGTAATCTCATACCTCTGAAGGGCTCCAAGTTGGGAAAATGAATTTTGGAAAGAGAATGAACTTTCTTTCCTTGGAAAGCACAAGCAAAAGATCTCACACAAAATTTATGTGGAGATGGTTGGTGACTTCAAAGGTACTTTTTAAAGATTTGATGAGAAGTCCAAAAATTCTTTTCAAGAGGAAAAAAAAATGCTTGCACGTGTGCACCCACAGAGACATGTATACATACACAACACATAGAGAAACAAACTTCTTTTGCTAAGTCTGCACACCAACTGTCCCTGAGCAAAAACTTCTGAGTAAGTAAGTGAATAAGAAGGAGAAACAAAAGCACTCTGGAGGGAATCAGCCACTGAAACAAAACTCCTGGGTAAGAGGGACCTGGGCAGCCATCCCGGGGCAAAAAGTCAACTGTGCATGCTCTGCTGGTGTGAGCCAGCCTCGGCTTCATCCTTGGACCAGCAGCCTGCCCAGATAGTTCACATTGCAATCCAGCAAGAGCAGTTGGTCCAGGTACTCTGGAGCAGTTTCCGGTCTAGCATTTCTTTGGAACAAAGTAGCTGGGGACAAACTGGAGCAGAGGGACTCCTTCTACCTTGTGGCCAACCGGCAGATAGCAGAAGCTTGAACTCCTGGTGTTTGTTTTGAGGGGATGGGGAAAGAGAGAGGAGGTTTCCATACGGATGGGGGAGCCTAAACCAAACCTCTGGAGAGATCCCCTTCCCGCGTTCACAAACCCTCCCCTGCCCTTTTATTTGCACTCACCGATCCTGAGCACTTGCTGGGAAGTCTGAAGGACGTCCAGGCGAAGATAAAGGAGGAGAAACCAGAAGCTCCCGCAGGCTTCCATGGCAGAGTCCATGGGCTCCTGGCAAAGGGCGCTCTCTCTCTCTCCCCGCCTTCTTCACGCTCTGGCTGGGTGCATGCTTCAACCTCTGGGCCACATTTTCCCCTCCTGCTTAGGCATTCGGACTCAGACTGATTGGCAAGCCCACATATTTTCCTTTAACATACTCTCTCGTCTCCCCCCTCTCTCCCCCCTCTCTCCCCCTCCCTCCCTTCTTCCCTTTATCTCTCTCTTTTCCTCCCTCCCTCTATCTCTATCTCTTTTTCTCTGTGTCTGTCTCCCTCCTCCCTCCCCCTCTCTTTCTCTCTCTCCCTCCTTCCCTTTCTCTCTCTCTCTTTCCCTCCCTTCCTCTCTCTATCTCTTTTTCTCTCTGTGTCTAATTCTCCCTCCCTCCCTCTCTCTCTCCCTCTCTCTCGTGGCAGTGAGCGCGTGTATCCCTCCTTCCTTCAGCCCATCACTCCCGCTGGCGTCCCGCCCAGGCGAGAGGGACTGCAGAGGGTCTCCTCGAGTCCAGGGCAGGCAGTCATTCGATGGGAAAGTTGCCTCTCGGAAGGAAACGACCCGGCTCGGCTCCCGCTTTTCAACCTGCCGCCCAACCGCCCGAACGTGGCAGCGAAGAGGCAGGGAGGAGAAACGAGTTTTCACGGCAGATCCCAGCAGCCGCCGCCGCCGGCGGGAGCCCGTCCCGTGCTTTCTCCCAACCTCCGCGCACCCCTTTTTTCTCCGCTACTTTCTGCCCCGCGAACCCAGAACTGATCGGGTCGCTGCTTGTCTCCGGGCTCGGCTCTCTTCTCCCGGCCCAGTTGAAGGAACCCGGTCAACTCGCAGCTGGTCAGCTGGAGAAGAAATGAATGAAGCCCCCTCTGGTGACGTCAGCCCGCCTGGGAACATCACACGCCGCGCACACACATACTCATACACATACGTTACAGTTATCGCCCCGCTCTCAGTCATTTATCACCAAGCCTCTGTTTAAAACACACAGCGTCTACTTAGAGATTCCGTGGCTGGGACTTGGGCTGAGATTTGCCCAGAGGGACATAATACGGGACGATTTTCAGAGGCCCTAACCTCGGAGATTTGAGCACCTTAGGGTTGAATTTCCGAGCCCCTGAGAATGGAAAGACTGACTCCAGGAAATGGTGATAGTTACTGGGGATGGTGTAAAATAGGAACGTGTATCACTACCATTTACTGTTAGGGTACTTTAAAAAACAACCCCTAGGGACATCTCTGTACCTTCCCCCAAAAAGGAGAAATCTCAGTGGGAGAAGATTCCCTATTCCAATGGGATTTATTTTATTTATTTATTTTGTCCAATGCACAATACATATTGAAGAGAATAAACATGTAGTAAAATATATAAAGAAGATAGAAGAAAAGATATAAAAATAGAGGAGAAGATATAAGAAGGAGGAAAAGATATATGGGATAAAGGAGAGACAATTGGACAAGGGATGGAAGGCACGCTAGTGCACTTATATATGCCCCCCACCCCCAATAGAATGAAATGTTTTATATCATTAAAACATTCCTTTGTCCAATAATTACAACTTTGGGCTAATCGCTGAGGGTAGAAAAAGTGAATGAAATTTCTGCATATCTCAAATGTGTTTTTCAATCAAGTATAAAAGAAAATATATTATACTGTAGTATAGGCAATATTAAAAAAAAACTATATAGGACAATACCTGAATTCAATATCTGAACTGACAGCTAGTAGACCAGTACACTTAAAGAGTCTACTGGATTCTAAAGCCATTGCTTGGTAAATAAACACTTACAAACAGGCAATTATGCTTTTCACTCAAAACTGTTCACAGCAATCAAAACCATTATTACAACAAGCAGTGATATGGTTAAGTATGTCAATCTAGCCATCAATAATGAGTTTGATCAGATGGAAACACTTGTAATTCATTTTGTATTCAGAATGATTTTATTTGCTTGCTTAGTTTTTATTATGTGTTAGAAATCCACCTTTTAATAAGAATTACCCAATGGGCCAGAAACTGAAAGAAGTATAATATGTTCCTATCTGGTTTAATAGGTAGAAACTTTATTGATGAAACAGAAATAGTATACATGTCTATCTATACACGCACACACACTGCTACACACATACCTACATACATATGTATCATTACTATTCCAACATAAGAATGTGTTTAAAAATTTGGATAAATATATTTTGAAATAATAGTTTCTTATCCAGTCATTGATCACTTAGTGTATACTAATTATCTCTCTGTGTCTCTGTCTCTCCCTCCCTCCCTCTCTCCCCCTTTTTTTAATGAGTTTTTGTACAGTTTAAATATAGAAAACAACAAAAAGCAAGTATCCATATAAAGCAGTGGTTGCTCCCTGTTGGGACCAGTTCTTAGAATTGATCGCGCTGGTGGCAGGAGGCTTTGCCCCCCACCCGGGATGCTTCTGCACATGCATAGAAGTGTCGTAAGCATGCAGGTAAAATGGTTGTAAAAAAATTTACAACCCACCATTGATCTAAAGTATCAAGTACAGTGATACCTTGTCTTACAAAATTAATTGGTTCCGGGACGAGGTTCTTAAGGTGAAAAGTTTGTAAGACGAAACAATGTTTCCCATAGGAATCAATGGAAAAGCGATTAATGTGTGCAAGCCCAAAATTCACCCCTTTTGCCAGCCGAAGCGCCCGTTTCTGTGCTGCTGGGATTCCCCTGAGGCTCCCCTCCATGGGAAACCCCACCTTCGGACTTCTGTGTTTTTGCAATGCTGCAGGGAAATCTCAGCAGGGGAATCCCAGCATCGCAAAAACGAGCGCTTCACTGGCAATGGAAGTCTGCAGGTGGGGTTTCCCAGCGAAGGGAGCATCAATGAAATCGCAGCATCGCAAAAACACTGAAGTCCTCAAAACCCCACCTCCAGACCTCTGTGTTTTTGCAATGCTGCAATTTCACTGAAGCTCCCCATACTGGGAAACCCCACCTCCGGACTTCCGTTGCCAGGGAAGCGCCCATTTTTGCGCTGTAGGATTCCCCTGCAGCATCGCAAAACCATGGAAGTCCAGAGGCGGGTTTTCCCATAGAGGGGAGGCTCAGGGGAATCCCAGCAGCACAAAACGGGTGCTTTGCTGGCAACAGAAGTCTGGAGGTGGGGCATCCCAGCGGCGGCGGTGGGTTTCTAAGATGAAAATAGTTTGTAAGAAGAGGCAAAACAATCTTAAACCCCAGGTTTGAATCTCGAAAAGTTTGTATGATGAGGCATTTGTAAGACGAGGTATCACTGTACTTAAATGAAAACCATGTTTATTACCTTTAGGGAAACGCATATGCATACCTTAAAAATTACACGTGCAAGAATTTGACTTGCCATTTAAAAAATATCAGTTTCAGAATCAGATTTCATCACAATTCTTGTGGACAACGCAAGGAAACACATAATGAGCTCAAATTATTCTTGCCCACTGCCTTTATTTTGCATCCATAGCTCTATAGTATAATCTGTGAAACTACATCACTGCTAGCAGCTAGTCTGTCACCTGATGGTAAAGGTTGTGAAGCTTTTTTTAAAAAAATCTGTGTGCCTCAGAAGAAAGTGATCTATAAAGATCATCTATAAAGCTGGAAGGTAGAAGTCCTGAGCTATGAGCTATGCTTATCTCCTTATGCTAACACCAGGCTTTGTTTGGAGCAGCATAAAACACAAAAATGTGGTGCATGGAAATACTATGAAGCACCATTCTAGATTTTCGAAAACAGAATAAAGAACTATTCCAGGTTTGCCATTAGAGTAAATATTTCTTACAAATACCTCTCCCCCAAAAGGAAGGAAAGAAATATTAGGGATTGTGGAATAAAGCAGAAATAGGGGGGGGGGGAAACACTGAAGAAATCATTGACTTTAGTGAAACATTAAAGCTTGGGGCATGGTTCCATAAGCTGTAGTTACATATTTAAAAAATCATTTATCAAGAACAGCTGAGTGAAAAGATTCCACTCATTTCTAGTTACATTTATAAAAATATGGTTTTAAGAAATGCTAATATCTTATTCCATTTCTTAAAGGCACAATGGCTTTCAATAAGCCATTTTATTTCTACATTTTAATCCTGACAGCTACATTATGAATACCTAGGATAATATTATGCATAAGCAGAGAGATTATCACTGAAGGCCCAGTCCAGTTCCAGTCCTTCAATGATCACAAAGGCATGGTGAGACTTTAATGACAACTGCAAATTTGTATTATCAAAAGGCAACATTGTCCTGCGAAATTTTGAATGAAGCGTTTATGATGTGGAGACAATAAAGGAACTGTTATGACTGTGAGTCTGTACTATATAATGTACTCTAGCTCTGTGTTAATTAAATCAACCCCTGTTTAGCTTTAGGTTAACTTAGGCGTAGTCAAAGTTGGCTCTTCTATGACATGTGGACTTCAACTCCCAGAATTCCTGAGCTAGCATGATTGGCTCAGGAATTCTGGGAGTTGAAGCCCACAAGTCATAGAAGAGCCAACTTTGACTATCCCTGGGTTAACCTGATGGTGACTTCAGCTGTTATGATTTCTAAAAACATTTGTGACTTAATATGCCATTTGAACCAAATCATTACAACTGTCTGAAAGAAGCAATATTAAAACTAATCATAGCACATTGTCTGATGGCTTTTGATATTATGGGGAATAATGTTCAATATTTAGTGAATATTCTAGAAAGCAGAAAATAAATAACATGGTCAATATTTTAAAACAGTTTTAAGAGCAAATCATAATGACTTGTATGCAAATAATATTAAGTAATAATCACTTACTTTTACAGTAAACAAAACTCCAGTGCAGCATTGATTTCAGGAGCTAACTGATAAGTTTATAAATTTGCAATAAGAATGTCTTTACATGCTCTCTCTATGGCTCCTTTCAGTCTCTTTTAATGTCCATTTTGCTTTTATTTATAATTTATTATATTGTTTCAATTGTGTCATATTAATAATTATTTTCACATCTTATTTTTGCCTAGTGGCTTTTGGAGAATTTTCATTGCTTCCATTGGGGAATCTTGTGGATTTTATTATATCCCAGATTATTTAATAATTAAGCTTAGAGACAATGAATTTGGCAGCATAGAAAACATTCTTATAATAATACTGTCCATTAGCAGCAAATCTTTTAATTTTTAATTTTTCTTCTGCATTTTTTCTTGCATCATCTAACCAGTGTTTCCCAGCCTTGGCAACTTGAAGATATCTGGACTTCAACTCCCAGAATTCCCCAGCCAACACTGATCTAGACAAATGGGGCATGTGGTCCTTAGGAATACAAGTAGCCATTTTATCATTTGCCATTCAAATCATGCCAGAAACTTGTTTTAGGCTTGTAGTGAACAAAATAGTAATCTTTTTTAACTGCCATATTTGTATGACAGTCCTGCAATTCATCTTTCAGCTTGTGATGAACAAGGTATAAAGAAATCTGTATCCTAAACTGGTCTTATTGAACTGTAATGAATTCCTTTTGACATTCTTCAATCTGAGATCTGCAGATGTATTGGACCACAATCTCCATCACTCCCAAACTACATTGTGCCCTGGGGAGAAAATGCCTTGGGCAACTATCAAATCACTGCTGTTTTTGCTTGAGCTAAGATTGCCTAAAAGATAAATGGGAAGTAAGGAGAATAACTGGGATGGCGGAGATAAAGACTTGCCTCTATGTGAATCACTAGTTGCTGCCATATTCCTATGCCCTCCCACCTACACACACACACACTGCAATTACTCATTAGAACCTTACACTGTCAAGAGCATTGACAAGAACCTTAACATAATTCAGCTTCAGCTACCATAAACATACTGACAAAGTTCAAGCAACCCACTCTACGCCAATTAAAAACTTAGCAGTTAAGACTTAGCAGCTACACACATGCTATATTTTGTTGAAGTGGGGTGAGGCGGGGTGGTGGTGCTCTGTGTTAAGCATGTTATGTGAGCCCAGACTGATTAATTAGAGTTCAATGGAAAATATTGTATTGAACACTTAGATTTTTCAGTAACCAAATTAGTTATATATCAACAAGGCTAATAAGAGGTTCAAGTCTGATTCAGCTTGGTGTTCTGTCGGGCCCTCAGGTAGACTCCTCCCAAAAATTCACAGGTACAAATTTCAGACACACACACGTTTGAATATTCAAAACAATGTTCTTTATAATGAAAATTCACTTAAACCAAGCCCTCTTTTGGTATAGCAAAGAGCACTCGTCTCCAACCAAACTGGTAATTTGTACAAGTCCCTTATCAGTTCTGTGATACTTAGCTTGCAGCTGTGAGGCAATTCATAGTCCTTCTTCTTTCACAAAGTGAAACACACTTTGCTCTGGTTTAGTTTCAAAGCGGGGGAAAATCAGCAAACAAAAAGTCAAAGTCAGTAAAGCAGTCACGAAACACAACAATCAGATAATCCTCCACAATAGCCAAACCCACAGGCTGCTCTTTATAGCAGCCTTACTAATTACCACAGCCCCACCCAACCACAGGTGGCCTCATTTTCTTTGATAATAATCTCTCAGTTGTTGTTGCCTATGCATCGCTCTCCACATGCGTGGCTGTATCATTAACTCTTGTTCTGAATCCAAGGAGGAGCTAGATAATTGATCTCCTTCTGAGCTGTCTGCAACACTCTCCTCCTCCCTGTCACTCATGTCTTCTTGGTCAGAGGCCTTCATCAGCAGATTCCACCGGGGGCAAAACAGGCCTGCAGCATGTGGATGTCTCCCCCACATCCACAGTCCTTGGGGCAGGAGCTGGGCCAGAGCTAACCACAACACTTGGTAGCTGGTTTCTCTACATAGAAATGAAAATAGTCAAAGAAAGGAGCAACTAGAACGTAAAGACCAAAATATTGCATAAATGTCACCACTTCCTTGTTCAAGTGACTCCTTTTTATTTTACATTAGCTTCAGTTTTCAAGCACTGAGGTTTGTCTTATATGTCAATACAGTCACTCAGGAATGAGTTCTTTTCTTTTCCTTTCCTTTCCTTTCCTTTCCTCTTCTCTCCTCTCCCTTCTCTTTCCTTCCCTTCCCTGATAGGACAATTTTAATTTTCCCTTGGGTCATTTCTGCCCATGGGCCAAAGGCTAAGTTCCAGGTCAGAATCCAAAGCTTCAATTTGTGGGAGTCTGATTACGTCAATATGAATTTCAAACATTTGTGAAATCCTACCAGTAATTTCCATGAAATTTTAAATCAAAGGCGGTTTGTGTGGAGTTATCAGTATCCTGAATACTCCTGTTACAAAGGCCAAATGATGATTACACATTTTTTATTTCCATTGCTCTCCTGACTTGATTCACAATGGGGATGCATGGATAAGTATCAATTTAAAAGTCAATCACCATACTATCCACTTCATTGGCATAAGGCTATCTTTCTCAAGCAGAAAATTGAAATGGAAAATGCAGTGACTGCACTAGCAATTTATTTTACTCCCTAAATTCATGTAGATGTGCCTGCACAAGGGACCATGAAAGAAATGAAAAAATATACAAGAAACATAAGAAATTAATTGCTGAGTATGCATATCTAGCTATATGTCTGTATATCTATTTATCATTGAAAAGCATATATAATTCTAAGGAAACACTAGAAATATTCAAGTATTACTTAATACTGGTTGTTTCCATTGAGAGTTAAAATATATCCATACCCATGGTGAATCTCCTGAAGTTGGAATCTTCAAAAAGTGAATGTAATTCCATTGACTGAAAATTGCTGCTGTGGCAAAGCTGATACCTGACTTGTATACATCTCTAACCCAACCTGTGTAACTTAATCTGTAAACAGGAGACAGAATAGTTGTGTTCAATTTTGAATTGTGTGTCAAGTTATATAGTCATTCAGTATTGGAAATATTACAGATAACAATTCTTTTGGTGAGTATAATATTTATACAATAAACAATTCAACAATTATGTTTCTATTCCCCAATCCCTAAAAAAACAGTATGAAGAAGATTCACAAAGAAAACTCAAGGAATATTAATAAATATTCCTCTTCCCACTAACTCATGCACAAAAGGCAGATATAATAAAAAGCATGGTCCTTCATTTAGCAATCCTAAATCCTTATTTCAAATATCTCCTGGAGGAGAGTAAAAACCCATTTTTTTCTGTTGAAGCCAAAGATCAGAGAGGCATATTGAGAAGAAGATCCTGCAAATACAGCAGGAGAGAGAGAGAGAGAGAGAGAGAGAGAGAGAGAGAGAGAGAGAGAGAGAGAGAGAGAGAGACTTTCAAATGCACCAGAGAAAACACAAAAAGAAATCATCTCAAATCTCAGTCAGAACCAGCACTGTGGAGTCGCATTTCAACGAATACAGAATGGAAATATTCCCAATTCATGTAGTCTTATTACTATTGTATGTGACTAAGATGCATTTAGTGCATTCAGTAGAATATGAAATATGATTATTTTTGCCATAATGAGCCTACTAATTATACTGAATTATATTTGAGAATACTTACAGATATATCTCAGATGACAAAACTTAGTTTTATTGGACTGTTATTAGAAACAGCAACATATTAAGACAGATGAGCCTCATTTAAACACAGCACATGGAATAAAGTTCATTTTGTTATGGTACATTCAGATACTTAATGTCCTGTTTTGAAGGTTTAGTTAGAAAAATTCTTCTCTATATTTTTTACTCATCTTAACTCTCAGTTTGTGAAGGAGATTTTCATTTTTCTGATTTCAGTTGGGAGTATAAAGTTTTCAATTTTGGAAAAGCATATTTTAAATCCCTTCGAAGTGAGGGTGGTTTGGGTTACAATTACCTTCCTTATTTATTTGAAACACTTCAATGTTTATGATCATGCTAAACTGACATAATATTAACCTTAATGCTTATTTTGAAAACACGAGCAAAGTGTGAATTTTAGTAGGATCAGATACCCTTGTTGCTTGCCAAAACTTTAGAGTAAAAATATCTTTATTTAAAATATCATTTTGATAACTAGATATGATTGAGGAGCATAACACAACTATAAGCATTTTTTAAAGAAAATATGTGATGGAATCAGCTAATTGTTGAAGATGTATAACCCAGTATTTAATACTGGTTTATTTGTCATGTTTTTATGGTACAGTGGGTTCTTCTGGATAAAAGTTGTTTTATGTATTATTTTCTATCTGGGGTTTTTTTGGTAAATTTTAATCTTATTTTGAATTATATACTAGTAATAATAGATACCATTGACCATGGTATCTTTCTACACCTACTGGAGGGGTTGGGAGTGGGAGTGGGAGGCACCATTCTATGGTGGTTTTCCTCTTACCTCTCTGATAGAGATTGACTCCAAGGCCCCTCTTATGTGGGGTTCCTCAGAGGTCGGTTCTCTCACCCCTGCTATTTAACATCTGCATGAAATTGTTGGGTGAGATCATCCAACGGCATGGAGTGAGTTTCCAGCAGTACGCTGATGATCTGAGTATCATCCCATGTCAATTCAGTGAAGCAGTGGAGGTGATGTGCCGGTGCCTGGAGGCTGTGAGGGTCTGGAGGGGTGTCAACAGGCTCAAGATCAATCCCAACAAGACTGAGTGGCTATGGGTCTTGCCTCCACTCTGGGGGAGGGGTGTGCATAATTGCACCAGAGTGCTTTCCATCCTTTGTCCTAATGTTTCTCTTTTACTAGTATCATGTCTATAAATATTATTATGCCACCAACACGTACTTGACGAAACAAACAAAGAAAGAAACAAATAAATATGTTGCGTGTTGTATGGTTTTAAAATAATGGGTTTTAGATTTCTTTTAATGTATTAGATTTGTTACATTGTTGTTATTGTTGTGAGCTGCCCTGAGTCTTCAGAGGGGTGGCAAACAAATCTATTATCATTATCATTATCATTATCATTATCATTATCATTATCATTATCATTATCATTATCATTATCATTATCATTATCATTATCATTATCATTATCATTATCATCATCATCATCATCATCATCATCATCATCATTATCATTAATAAAACCTTGACCCCCTCAGAAAAGGTCCGCAACTTGGGAGTCCTCTAGATCCACAGCCTAGGCTAGAGCAACATCTCTCGGCTGTGGCTAGCAGGGCTTTTGCAGAGGTCTGTCTGGTGCACCAATTGCAGCGCTATTTTGAGAGGGAGTCTCTTCTCATAGTCACTCATGCCCTCACCACGCAATGCACTCTATGTGGGACTAACCTTAACGAATGTTCGGAGAGTTCAACTAGTCCAGAATGCAGCCGCACGAGCTGTCATGGGTTTACCAAAATATACCCATGTGACTCCATCACTCTGCAAGCTGCACTGGCTTACAATTGGTCTCCAAATGCAATTTAAGGTGTTGGTTATTACCTATAAAGCCCTAGATGGCTTAGGACCAGATTTTATACTGGACTATTTTCTGCCTCAGCGACTGGTCAGATCCCACAGAGTTAGCCTTCTCCAGGTCCCGTCATCCAAGCGGTGCCAGCTGTTGGGACCACAGGGACAGGCCTTCTCTGTGGCAGCTCCAGTCCTCTCCCCCCAGAAATTCACACCACCACCACCCTCTTGGCCTTTCAAAAGGCCTTAAAAACATGGCTTTGCTGGCAAGTCTGGGGTTGTTGAGTGACAACATCTTGCTCCACTAGTTTATGAATGATGGATGGATGGGGTTTTAAATTTTGTATTTCCGTTTTAACCTTGTATGCTGCCCTGAGTCTGTCAGAAGAAAGGTGGCTTATAAATTGAAATGATAGATAGATAGATAGATAGATAGATAGATAGAGAGAGAGAGAGAGAGAGAGAGAGAGATGTATCAATGTTATATAATCCTCAAAAATAATTCTGCAAAGATGAAATAAATACACTTATCTCCAATCCTAACCACTGTACTTTAAAGCTTTGATATAGCTATTCAAATCTGTTGCCAGTTTTTCTTTCTTTCCTAGGAATATTTAAAACTAGTTTCTCAATATGAATGAGAAAATAACTTGTGCAAACAATGAGAAAGGTCAAAACTGATCAAGAATCTTATGGCACTCTAAAGATAAACAAATGTATATACTACCTCGGCTTCCATCAATTACTTCATTTTATAGGATACTTAGAATGTATGAGTAGTTTTATGAGTGAAATACAAAATTCATCAGCTGTTCCTGGAGAGATATCCTGCAAAGAGAGGAAAGAAGCAGAATTATTTCAAAGAATAATCAGCTCATTGTTAAAGTGCCATGGAACTGCTCAGGACTAACAAGTCTATCCCTGTAAAACATGTATAAAATGTGCTTTCTGTCACTTTCTTTTCTAGTCCCTCTTTTCCATGCCCATCTCCTTTCCAGAAAATAGCTACTGTGTCTGTTTTCACCATTCAGCCATTCTACATTCAGTGCTTATTTGGGCATTGGCAAACCTAAGAGTTATTTGAATTAGGATACAATAATTTCAGGATACTTTACTATACATTGGAAAGTTGAATGATTTGGAGGAGCAACCTGTGTTCATTTCTCAAGCTTCAAGTCACACGCCTTGCAATCTTGGCAAAGTGAAACAATATCGTGGTAAAGAAATTCAGAGGAAATCTATTTTTTTTAAAGTTAAAGCTCTCTTTTCAATTCGAAAGGATTTCGGTGTCCAAGATCTTTTGTATGTAAGATGTTGTTTTGGAACAAGCTCCCTGATTGTGCTATCTATTCATAGCACTGTCAGGATTTAATGCAGTGCATCAGTAAACTGTTTTGAATTACTTTGGGAATGTTCTCACAGCCAAAGCAAGAAACTCAAATGTTTGCAAATGCCTCTTACAAAAGATTAATCCATTTGCATGAAGAATCACAAGAGTGGGGTTACCCAGAAGATGCTGGATTGCAGAGATACTTTATGTGATTTATCCAGATAGATCAATGCTAAACTAATGTTTACAAATAAAACATCTCCTGTGTAAGTAGAATTGCACATACTTTTTTGCACCTTTAATCAGTAATCTAAACAACAAAATTGATTGTTTAATTCCTGTTTAAGTAATGTAACAATATTGGTTAATTCCTGTTTGACTAGGAAAGCATACTTTTAATCAGATAAGATACCTTTTAAAACCACATTGTCTCTGGTGAATTACCTGAATAGCAGATTGAAGGGGAAAAACACACTATATGTTGCTGCTTCTGCCAACATACCTCCCAGAGGCCTATTAGATCACGCAGAATAAGCCTCCCCCAGGGCCCATTGACTAAACAATGTAGGTTGGCAGGACCGCTGGGGAAGGGCCTTTTCTGTTGCCGCCCCGACTCTATGGAATCAATTCCCCCCACCCCCGATGTTCGCACTGCTCCCACTCTACTGGCTTTTTGAAAATCTGTTAGAACCTGGCTTTGTCGACTGGCCTGGGGGCTATGAATTTTAACATCAGAAGTGCCCAAATTGTGTTTGCCTGGTATATATGTTTGTTAGATTGGGTTTTTTAGGGGCGGGGGGTTTATAATGGGTTTGTTAGGATCATGGGATTTTATTTATTTTTGCTGTTCAACTTCTTTTTATTATTGTACTATTGTACTGTTTTTTATTGTTGTAAGCCACCCTGAGTTCTGCAGGATTGGGCAGCATAGAAGTTGAATAAATTAAATTAAATTAAATTAAATTCACTATTGTTTTACAAGAACAGTTTTTTTCCGAACGCCATCACTCTACTAAACAAATAATTCACTCCACACTGTCAGAATTTCTACTAAATCTGCACTTCTATTCTATTAGTTTTTCTCATCATTCCTATCACCCATTCCTCCCATGTTGACTGTATGACTGTAACTTGTTGCTTATATCCTACGATTTTTATTAATATTGCTTCTTCATTGCTTATTTGACCCCTATGACAATCATTAAGTGTCGTACTACATGATTCTTGACAAATGTATATTTTATTTTATGTACGCTGAGAGCATATGCACCAAGACAAATTCCTTGTGTGTCCAATCACATTTGGCCAATAAAATTCTATTCTATTATTAGCATATAGAAGAGACATATTTCCTTTAATAACCATAAATCATGATATATTGTCAAAGTTTCAAAATATGTATGCATACCAAACTAAAGAAATGTCCACATTTCTGATGCCACATGGGAAGTAGACAAAGGGATTAAAAAAAACCCTACTAGCCATTATAGTTAGTGCTTGGGGTATATGTAATACAACTCTTTGTATTTCAGCAACTCATTCTGGCTATTATGTAAATATTTTAATGGATTGGTCCAATAAAAAAAACAGATTTTTTAAAATTAAAATGATTGCGGTCAACTAGCAACCTTACTTTTAGGAAACTAGTTATACACAGATATAATTAGCACCTTCTGTTATTTTTCAGCTCAGAGAACTGTCAGGTCAAAGTAATAGTAATGACTAACTTTATAATTACTAAAACGCTTTGATGTGCATTTCAGGTTTTGTGTGAAACTGAGGGTCAAAATGAAACCACACACATTTGCATGTGCTCTGAATGCAACCTGAAAAAGTTGAGGATTTTTAGCAAAAGAGAGATCAACAGACAAAATATGCCTGATTACATTATCGCAGAAATGCATACAATTTCTCAACAATCTCCTCCTTTATTTTTTTTTTCACTTTTCCCCACTTGCCCATCTTCTTCTCCCTTACCAATAGTTCTTATTTTACAACTTCGTACCATTATTTGAGCAAGATTTAGCAAGAAACCAATTAGAAAATGGCCAAAATCATTTTCTATTATGCTCTGTAAAATGAGTTTCCAGTGATAGCTGAATTAGGAACTTAAGTAATGAAGATGGATTTTTCCCAATGGCTAATTTCATTTCTCCAAAGTCCAAGATTGAATTAATCAGATTTGTTATGATGGAGTCAATTTATTGGCAGCTTCTCTTATATGTGGTCCTACAAAACTGCAGAGTCATGACCAAGATTTGGGGCAGGAATGCTATATTTGTTGGCATTTATTATTATTTCTTATTTATTTATTTATTTTGTCCAATACACAATGAGAGTTTTAGTGGGTGTATGTATGTGTGTGTGTATGTATGTATGTATGTATGTATGTATGTATATATATATATATATATATATATATATATATATATATATATATGTTAAATGTTTATAGTTTATTCGACATAAGAAAAAACATATATATATATATATATATACACACACACATAGTAAAATACATGATGAAGGTTATAGTAAAATTTAAGAAATAATGGAAAAGAAGATATAGTAATAGAACATATCAATGAAAGAATAGAAGAAGAGATATAGGAATAGAAGAAAGGTATAGGAGATATAGGAGAGCAATAGGTCAGGGGACGGAAGGCACTCTAGTGCACTTGTACTCGCCCCTTACTGACCTCTTAGGAATCTGGATAGATCAACAGTAGATAATCTAAAGGTAAAGTGTTGGGGGTTTGGGGGTAACACTATGGAGTCCGGTAATGAGTTCCACGCTTCGACAACTCGGTTATTGAAGTCATATTTTTTACAGTCAAGTTTGGAGCGGTTAATATTAAGTTTAAATATGTTGTGTGCTCTTTTGTTGTTTTGGTTGAAGCTGAAGTAGTCTCATCCATAAATAATTAAGGAGACAACCAAGAACAAAGGATATATTTCTTGACAGAACAATTAATTATTTTTCCTCTAGAAATTGTGGGTGCTCCAACACTGGATGTTTTTAAGAAGAGATTGGAGAACCATTTTCTGAAATGGTACAGGGTGTTTCCTGCTTGAGCAGAAGATTGGACTAGAAAACCTCCCTCTGACCTCCTTTCTAATTCTGTTATTCTGTAAATAAATACATTCTTAGGAAATAAATTTTGAAAGACATAAGTTTTCCCTTTGTGTATGTTTTCTTTATCTCACCATTCCCATACTCCAAAGAACTAAGAACACTAGTCAATAAAAAACTATTATCTACGTCTGTGTCTACATCTACGTTTACATTTATGTCTGTCAGTCTGTCAATCAATCAATCAATCAACTTATTTGCCACTCATCTTGACGTTTACAGTACATCACTATTAGGTATTTATGGACTGTTAATATTTCACACAAGCTTTAGGTTACCCTCAGTTTATTTCATCTTTGCTTTAGACTAATCTACATTCTGTCCATTCAGTTGCATTGCTTCATGAAATCAGTGACACAATCTCTTGATGATAGTTTTGTTCACTGAGCCAGTTCACTTGAGGTACTTTTTGACCAAAATAAAAAACAGATTTCTGTTCTGTTCTATTCTATTCAACTCTATTCTACTGCCATTTTTCAGATCTGTGAATACATTAGAAGAGGTTAGTGACAGTACCACCATCAACTTTAAAAAAAAACTTGTAAAAATATTGCAGGGTAGTTTAAGACAGAGTTTCCCAACCTTGGCAACTTGAAGAAATTTGGACTTCAATACCCAGAATTCCCCAGCCAGCATTCGCTGGCTGGGGAATTCTGGGAGTTGAAGTCCAAATATCTTCAAGTTGCCAAGGTTGGGAAATACAGTTATACCTCATCTTACAAACACTTCATCATACAAACTTTTTGAGATACAAACCCGGAGTTTAAGATTTTTTTGCCTCTTCTTACAAACTATTTTCACCTTACAAACCCACTGCCGCTGCTGGGATGCCCCGCCTCCGGACTTCCGTTCCCAGCGAAGCACCCGCTTTTGAGCTGCTGGGATTCCCCTGAGGCTCCCCTCCATGGGAAACCCCACCTCTGGACTTCTGTGTTTTTGTGATGCTGTAGGGGAATCCCAGAAGGGGAATCCTAGCAGTGCAAAAACGGGTGCTTCGCTGGCAACGGAAGTCCGGAGGTGGAGTTTCCCAGTGAGGGGAGCCTCAGTGAAATCGCAGCATTGCAAAAACACAGAGGTCCGGAGGTGGGGTTTTGAGGATTTTGATGTTTTTGTGATGCTGCGATTTCACTGATGCTCCCTTCGCTGGGAAACCTCACCTCTGGACTTCTGTTGCCAGTAAAGCGCTCGTTTTTGCGATGCTGGGATTCCCCTGCAGCATCGCAAAAACATGGAAGTCCGGAGGTGGGGTTTCCCATGGAGGGGAGTCTCAGGGGAATCCCAGTAGCGCAAAAACGGGCGCTTCGGCTGGCAAAAGGGGTGAATTTTGGGTTTGCACACATTAATCACTTTTCCACTGATTCCTATGGGAAACATTGTTTCATCTTACAAACTTTTCACCTTAAGAACCTCATCCAGGAACCAATTAAGTTTGTAAGACAAGGTATCACTGTAGTGGTTTAAGACATCAGCCATTTTCAGTTCTGGTGCCTATGACTAGCTATTAAGAATTCAAGAGGCAGCCAGAGAAACTGTCAGTCTCTGTTTTAGTAATGCTGTCAAGAGCAGTAGTAGCCCCTTTCATAGATCACTTTGGAACTCTTGTGATTCTTAATTATCCTAAATTGAAGATAATTGAAACCATCCATTTGATATAGGTCATCCCAACTGTGATAGTGATACATAATGCAGTGTTATAACAATAATAAAATGACTTTGAAAAGTGAGAAATCAATCAACACAGTTATTTATAATGCCTTGGGTTTCTACACACTATCTTTGTAAAGCCAAACAGTGCTATTTCCTAATCCCTTTCTCTTGCTCAGGTGGTGCTTTTCTCACCTTATGCAACATAAGCTTTACTTTTGAAACTCAATCTGGCATGTTGGCAAGAAAAAAGAGGAAACATGAATGCTATTGTTTCAATTTCAGAATATAATAGAATAGAATAGAATAGAATTTTTATTGGCCAAGTGTGATTGGACACACAAGGAATTTGTCTTGGTGCATATGCTCTCAACGTACATAAAATAAAATATACATAAATGAAACATTTATCTACACTTGCCATTTATCTTCACTACTTGGTTTGACCAAAGTTAGCATTAAAAAGTTGAAACTTCACCTAATTAAACCAGTACAACTAATTCCAATTTGTTACACTGTTTCATTATCTGAACAGTATCCAAAACACTAAAGTTATTAAGTAGCTTAGTAAATAAGAAAAGACACATATAAATAACTAAAACAGTGTACAGATTTTGTTTTATCATTCTGCCTTATTCTGGATTGTTTCTTTCCCAGTAGAAGCCCCAAATATTGTGGGGGAGTTGTATTTGTTTTTACCAAGAACAATACTTGTGTAACGTAGGTGAAAGTAGGTCTAATACTACAGATATCATCAGACACCGAAACTGAACTATCTCAAATTTTACATTCCTGTACTGTAATTACAAACATCTTTCCCAACTGTGGATCCAATATTAGTGAGAAAAGCTGAGACACAACTTCATCACAATGTCCTCTGGTGAGAGTTCACAAAGAGGGGATGGAAAATTTCAGGCTCTTGGATGAGATGTTTATGAGCAGCATCTTTTTCTAGAAGTGGAATAGAGAGGGTTTTTTTATCTCTTAGAAGATCTTAAGGCTTACAGTTAATATTCTACTGGTGAGGCATTGTGATCTGATCTGGGATCCGCAGCAGCTTTTACTGAAAGTTGATAAACTTACCTGACTTCAGCTATAGTTTAATTGAACACATTCACTTTTGGCTCAGCTCTGTCATTAGCAATGCAAACTATTTGTTTTAGTTATATTGCAACTTGGGACAGGTACTTCCCCACTGACAGGACTTCTTGATTCTCCTTGGCTCCCATTTCCCTGGATCCCTTCACTTTTTGCTAAATTACTTTACCTTCCTGTCTTGCCACCATGACACCAGACATTGCAAACTAACAGGATTTTCATTATAAGTAGAAACAGTACAAAGCTTTTCTCATGAACCCAACACTTCAGTGCAAATGTGGACTGAATATACCAATATTTGAGGAGTGGACTCTGACAAATCTGTTTAAATTCAATTTCATACTTCTAGTTACAGACACACTTAAGATTTCGATTTGTCTAGGTATAATTTTTCTTGAGAAGAAAACAACATTAGATAGAACTGGAGGGGAAGCTCACTTCCAGCAATTTTTGTCTGTAAAAGCTGAATGAACAATCCCAAATTGATTTACATTAAAATAAAAGTCTAAAAGTTATAATAGAATATTGTACACTGAAACATCTGATGAGACTAAATATATTAAATAAAATTATACATAATTTTAGCATGCTTATTTAGACTTCTATTAGGCTTGCATAAAGTGATCTTAACAAAATTACCAATAGTTATCCATTTCATTTTTCTGAGGATCAGATGAAATGACTGTAATAGATGGAGAATCCAACTCTGTTTTTAATCTTTCTTTTTTGTGACCAATTTATAGACTAAAAATTCATTTATACTATTGACTCTAGTGGTATGAGTTCAAAATTATTTGAAAAACTATGAATACAGGAACACCTCATCTTTTTATCTATCATATTTGGACCATGGTAGGGTTAGGACTAGGATTGGGAAAAACACTGCAATTCTGGGGACAGGTCTCTTTTTTCATATTTGCTCTTCAGTCTTCTGAGTAATTGGAGTATATGAAAATACTAAATAAGAATATTCCATATGGCCCAAGAAGGGACATTTATACTAAATAAAGATTTCTAAAATGATGTACTAGTTGAAAGTTACATATAATACTATGGTTCAAGATTTAAGGGATCCAGTTAAATGCACACCTTTATTGCTTCTTTCACTAACTTCAATATTTCTGACTGAAGAGATAAGTCATAATCAAACATACCTAATTATTTGCAATATCTCAACCTAATATATCTTATAGAGCTCTTGTGAAGCTCAAATCAAATTCAGAGGCACTATGATGTGGAAAGTCCAGCAGTGGCATTCAACAAATCTGCTCTTGTTTCTCATGTGTAATAGTTTTATGGATTTATCCATAATTCACTTGACAAAGAAAAGTGTTACTATAGATTTATATCTTAATCTTATATTGCCAGCATTATGATCCCCAAGCTCAGAATATAAATTGAAATGTAATGTATATTTACTTGTTCCATTTGTATGCCACTAAATCAACTACTATTTATTATAACAAATGCAATGAAATGAGCTACAAAATGGGGGGAAATGAAACTCCTATGGTAACATCCAAAATAAAAATTGATATAGAAAGTAGGTATACAGTAGTAATAATAATTATTATTTGTCTGAGTATGTTTTTCTTTTATCTAATCTTTCTTCCCTCCTTCTCTTGATATAAATTATGTATTTAAGCTCCTTTTATGTGTGTATGTGTGTCTTTTGCTTGTTTATTTGTTTGATCTTCTTTTTTATTTACATATGAACATAGAATTAGGATAGAAAAGCAAGAAGTATATCAATATGAAAAACCGCATAAGATGTAAAATTCTATATAAAGTAAAATAAGCAAGGAAAGAGAAGCTAAGATATCTCTCTATTTTCTGTATGTATCATTGTTTGTTTTTATGAATTTTCAATAAAGTTATAATTGTGATGCAATAATGAAAGAAAGCAAATGGAAATAAAATAAAGATAGTGACAACAGCAAATTAAAAATAATATCAATCATCACTACAAGAGGATCAAGCTGTAGAGATAGAGGTCATTTAGTAGCTGTGTGCAGCAAACTGCCTACCTGAAGTAGGCCTTGCATACCTACATGATCTCACCCAGTTCACATTGCCAGGATGATGTAGGACATTATCCCTGGTTGGTGCGTGATCTCATCCAGGTTGTATTAACAGGATGTTCTTAAGGATTGGCTAGGAGAATTCACCAATAAAATGCTGTTGCTCTTTGTTACCTTTTGCTGCTTAGAAAATGATATAAAAGCAATAAACGTTGCAAAGGCAATCAGACATCTTAGTATCCTGCAATGACTTGTCTTTAACTCCATCATCAAGCATATTCAATCTGGTTACAACATGTGATCCAAATCAGTTTCCAGTATTAAACATTTGTTATAATTTTCATCATCTAATGTATTTTGCAGGGGAATGGATGGGAATTTTACTTGATTCATTTATTGCTAAATACTTAACAAAATTAGCAAATGAGCTGTAAAGATAGTCTAAAAATGAATGGTATAGGAAAAATCTATCCAACTGAGCAGAGTGATTAATTCTTAAAGAATAAGAACTGTATTTGTCCAGTAGGGGAGAGATCAAAGCAGACAATATATGTTTTATTAGGCTCAACTAGAATACCATAAAAGCAGGCATTCATTATTTACTAAACAAGATCTTAAAAAACAGTGAGGAAAAGTAAAAAATGTAAAAATTAGGACAAATGTTTTAACCATGCATTTCTATAATATAGTTCAAAGTCAGCATAGATGAAGATTACAACCTAAATATATGAACCAGTGATAAATATTGCTAACATCATACTGAAGCTAACTTTCAGAAACCAATAATAATGACTATTCCCTTTCAATCTGGATACCACAAAGGCAAATTAATTCTCAAAGTATCTCCTGCTGTAATGCTGGCATGGTAAAACTATGAAACTCTTAGTCTTTCAGTGAACATTTAAATAAAGTCAAGCTCTTTATGCTTCAGAAATAATCTGTATGTTACATTTGTAGTTGAGTGCCCCTTTAACCTTCTGAAAATCTGAGAGATCTGGCTCTTCCTCCAAATACTGGGTTAGGATGGGGTTGAGTCAAGAAGCCAATACAAATATAAGTGGTCCATTGCCTGGTAGGCAGGGCTGGTTCTGTTGTTATCTTGCTATTTTATTGGGTGTTAGGAGCCACCCTATGAATACTATGTCAAATAGGTGGCCACATACATTCTACATTTATTCATTCCATTTGTCATTTGTCCAAGAGAACATCTTGGACAAATCTCCCAGAACAGTTTGTTGACACTTTATTACAAAATATGCTCCAAATGTTTGTTACTGTTGTAAGTCAAGGAAATTATTTTTTTTCCTACCCAGTTTTTATTTTGCCAAGGCTGCATACATACTTATAAAATAAAATAAGAAGATAATGCTACCTCACCCCTTTGTTCTAGCAGGGAAAATCTGTTTGTTTGGCAAGACTGATACAGGAGTCCATGGTGAATCAAACATTTAATTAAGATTTTATAAGTTAAATATATGAAACTACATGAGCCAACACCATTCTTACATCTACCATCTATGAGACTTTATTAACAATATCATACATGTAATAAAACTCTTTATGCCAGAGTGGATTCAATAATCCAACAGCTTCTTGTCAATGATGGGATTTAGGCTGATTGCCAGATGAAGCCTAAATTACACAATTAACATCTCTAATGGATTTTTTTTCTCGTTTTCAGGAAAATTCAGTACACTACTACAGTTTCTTATCATTTCTTCAGACTTTATTCGCATACAACATTCTTGTATTTATCCCAACAGGAAATATCATACTTGATGTTTCTTCTAAGTAATCAATACTTTTTTGCAGTTTCATTTCATAAAAAAGCAAGAAAGCTGAAATTTTTCATGAGATTGGGCATTATTGTCAGACTGATTATAGTGAAAAAATAGTCTGATACTTTCTATGGCAAGTTTCAGTGTTGATCTTCCAGGAAAGTTTGTGATTTCTTTTCTTGCGTTGCAGAGGTGGCAGTTATTTATTCATTTTATTCTGCTTAAATATGATATGACTCCAATAGACTTTGGTCAGCTCAAACCATAAAAAACAAATCAACAAATCGGTACAATAAAAAAATAGAGCATGGCAGATCTAATGAACCAGAGCCAGTACATCCAACAATAGGTTCTAATTACCCCAAACCAAAGTCATATAAAAGCTTTGATTATAGCAAACCAGCTACAGATTTGATGGGCAACTATGAGAACATACATGGGGACAAAGAGCATATTGATTAATATTCGGCTATAAGACTTTTAAGACTAAAATATTCATGGGCCAGAATTTTATTTCATATTCAATGTTCCCTGGAAAGTTCATCCTTTATTATATAGTAAAATTGTGTTAATAATAAAATGAGAATTTATTTATTTATAAATCAGATTTATATAGCTGTCAATCTCACTGAATTGATTTGCTGCAAGAAGTCATTTGAACCAGTTATATGCTATATTTTTAGTGCAATGGAGAGAACACTCAGGTACTTATCTTCCAGTCTCTGCATTCTTGCCATGTAGCATCTATCTTTTCACAAAAAAACACACTCTTCCATTATGTGAAGCAACCCAGAACTCATTTCCCTCTCTTGTTCCGTAAAATGGAATGTGGGTGGACCATTTTCTCCCTTAGGAAAGGTCACAAACTACATGCAGCATTAGTACCAAGAATGAGGGATGGCTTTACATTATCAGCTAAAATAAATTTCTGCTGCAGAGCCCAAAAATTCAGTTTTTAATAAACAAGCATTTGCAACCACCTGAGAAATAGTGCATAGTATGCATCATTTAGTAGTTTGGCCCACAGAAATTTAATTTCTCATGTTTATTTGCCCTGAAATCGTGTCTGGCTTCAGGAAACTATTCTGCTTAAAATATATTCATAGCTCCTGGAAGGTGCTGCCCAAAAGGAAGAGAGCAGACTCAGGCTATTTCCAGACAAGACTTCTTGTGCAATTACTCTGCTTTAATCATGAGACCTTACAAATTGGCTAGACAGCATCACCCTTATTTATAGCATCCTTTACTCTTTAAAAGTGGAAAGGTGGTGACTTTTCCTGGTGGTTTTTTTTTTTAGAAGACAATTTTTGAAGAAGAAGAATACAAAATCGATCAAGACGTAAGAGCAAAACTCGTTATTCATGGGTTTATAATTTATAAATTCTCCCGCCCACTAACAATTTACTTCTAACCCGGGAATCAATACTCATGATACATTAATGTTGTGGTTAGCTCTGGTCCTGCTCCTGCCCCAAGGACTGTGGATGTGGGGGAGACATCCACATGCTGCAGGCCTGTTTTGCCCCCCCCCCGGTGGAATCTGCTGATGAAGGCTCCTCTGACCAAGAACACATGAGTGACAGGAAGGAGGAGAGTGTGGCAGACAGCTCAGAAGGAGATCAATCATCTAGCTCCTCCTTGGATTCAGAACAAGAGTTAATGATACAGCCACGCATAAGGAGAGCGATGCATAGGCAACAACAACTGAGAGATTATTATCAAAGAAAATGTGGCCACCTGTGGTTGGGTGGGGCTGTGGTAATTAGTGAGGCTGCTATAAATAGCAGCCTGTGGGTTTGGCCATTGTGGAGGATTATCTGATCGTTGTGTTTCATGACTGCTTTACTGACTTTGACTTTTTGTGTGCTGATTTTTCCCCACTTTGAAACTAAACCAGAGCAAAGTGTGTTTCACTTTGTGAAAGAAGAAGGACTGTGAATTGCCTCACAGCTGCAAGCTAAGTATCACAGAACTGATAAGGGACTTGTACAAATTACCAGTTTGTTTGGAGACAAGTGCTCTTTGCTATACCAAAAGAGGGCTTGGTTTAAGTGAATTTTCATTATAAAGAACATTGTTTTGAATTTTCAAACATGTGTGTGTCTGAAATTTGTATCTGTGAATTTTTGGGAGGAGTCTACCAGAGAGCCTGACAGAACACATTCATGGTTCTTTGCACACACGTGCAGAGTTGCGAAAGTTTTGAGCCACTATTCTGCACATGCCTGTTCACATACTGGTGATTTTGCTTGCTAAAATAACCCCCAAGCCTAGTCCTATGAAATGCAAGAAAGCTGTAATATGCCTTAGGGAGCAAATACATGTTAGATAAGCTTTGTTCAGGCATGAGTTATAGTGCTGTTGGCTGCAAGTTCAATGTTAATGAATCAACAATACGGAGCATACAGGAAAAGGGGAAGGAAATTTGCCAATCTGTATATAAGGCTGCTTTCTAAAGTGCCAAAGTAACATCTATAGTAGGTGATGAACAGGGATGGACTCCTACAGGTACAGTCGGGTACGCAGAACCGTTAGAAAAATGTTGATTTTTTTTTTTTTCCCCTTCTGGGCTCAGGGTTTGTTTTTCCTATCGCAGTAAATGAGGTTGAATTTATATAATTTTAGAAGAGCTGTGCGTTTGTGTGTGTGTGTACATACACATAGTTTGTACAGTAGATAATGTATATTTTTGTGTGCCTGCATGTAATATTTATGTGCACATATAACATATATACATAGAATTAAATAGTATATTTCTGATGTTCAGTGATAGTAAATAGATAGGGAAATATCTCTTAGATGTATGTGTCTCTTTGAGGTGAGGAGAGTCCAGGCACCCTAACCCTAACCCAAACCTTTGATGGGAATGATGTCAAGTTGGCCATCTTTAAGTTAGTCACATGACCTTTAAGCCATCCCCAGTCTCATGATTGTCAAGCCAAGCCCACCTGGTCACATGGCTAGCAAGCCACACCCACAAAATAAGCCATACCCACAGTGTGGTAGTAAAAACTTTTGCAGCCCTTCACTGGTGATGAAACTATGGAAAAGCAAGTAAATCTATAGTCATAAGATAGATTTATAACCAATTTAAAAAAAACATAATGGACAGAAATTTATAGTCAATGTTCCTGAGGATCAAAAAAATGTTAAACCCTTCTTGACTAGTGTTTGCTCACTTTCATGTTTAAGAATTGTTAATAGTGTGAAACTGCTAAACTTGCAGATGAAGCAGGTTGTGCAGGAGACTGTGCAAGAATTTAAAGAATAGCTGGTAAATGCTATACAGGAAAAGAATTATGTGGTCCTTTTCTTTACTGTTACTTTTTAATGTCTCTTTTAAATGTTGTTTATCTCTATAGAGACAACCAATCAATCAGTAAACAACAGCCTAAAGAAGTAACTACCAAGGCGAAAAAAACATCTCCACCAATTCTGACAGGGCAAGCTACTGTATATAAACAAAGAGCGCCCTGGTTTCTTCCAGTACTAAATATATTATCCAGTCTGATAAAAAAAATGTCTGCAGGTAAACAACTAAGCTCAGAGAGCACCAAGAACTCCAATACTCCCTTTCAGATTAATATGGATATCAAAATTCTAACAATCAAGATAGTTTATTGCATAGTTTAAGAACAATCAAGGTAGTTTAAAAAAAAAAAATCATAGATCTGACAATTTTGGATTTGGATTTGATTGTGAATAAAAATAAAAAGGGTTAAGATGTAGTTTGACAGAATTTAAAGACACAATATATTTTGCCGTAGTTCTACAATAGTTTTCTGAGAAATTTACCAACTGGATCCCTAGATTTCTGTAATAAAAATGCTAGTCAAGGCTGATTTTTTATATGTGTTTGACACTACTAGCTTGTTTTACTAGAACAAGATTATAACAAATGTGGTTCATATTGTAATTGTTTTCAGAGTATATATTTATATTTTATCACTGTTGTTAGCCACCCCGAGTCCACAGAGAGGGGCGGCATACTAAATAAATAAATAAGTAAGTAAGTAAGTAAGTAAGTAAGTAAGTAAGTAAGTAAGTAAGTAAGTAAGTAAGTAAGCAAACAAACAAACAAACAAACATTATAAGCTAACAGAAAATGTTCCACTGCACAAGGGACTAGACTAGGTGATAGCCATGTTACTTTAGTTTTGTAATATTTTTCATTTGACATCATCATAATTTTTTAAATAAGTTTTAATTACATTATTATAAGTCACCTAAAGTGAGATAGACAATTGTAATAACACTTATATATCACTTCACAGTGCTTTATAGCCGACTCTAAACAGTTTACAGAGTCAGCATATTGCCCTCAATAATCTCGGTCCTCCTTTTACTGACCATGGAAGGATGGAAGGCTGAGCCAACTTTGAGCCTGTGAGGATTGAATCCATCTCAATCAGCAAAATTAGTTTGAAATACTGCATTCTAAGCATTGCGCCACCCAGTGAAGGGCTACCAAATTTTTTACTACCACACTGTGGGCGTGGATTATGCATTTTCTTTCAACTTCTTTCAGTGCAAATTGGGTGCTCTGAGGTGGAGCTCCATTTTCGCTACCCCACTGCGCTCCCCCGTCTGGGCAGTAGCCCACCCTTGGCGCCACCACACTTATCTAAATTGAATAAATCAATCAATAATTATTTCTAGGAACATTTATAAAAATACTATATGTGTAATGTCTCTGGCTAATTTTTCTAATTATCTGCTTTAGATAATTGTGCTATATTTAGAGATTTCAGAATGTTCTCTCTCTCTTTAATTGATAGGACATAATGGGGACTGCTAAGTTTCCTAGCTGGCTGGGGCCGTAACTGAGGCATGACCCAGAGGTAGGTAATGTGTAGCATTTTATTAACAACAACAGTAGAACAAGTATAGAAAGTGTCTGAGGTAAAACACTTCTGATAGCTCCCTAAATTAGGTCTCATAGAGTTGGCCTTCTCAAGGTCCCGTCAACTAAACAATGTCGTTTGGCGGGACCCAGGGGAAGAGCCTTCTCTGTGGTGGCCCCAACCCTTTGGAACCAACTCCCCCCAGATATCAGAGTTGCCCCCACCCTCCTTGCCTTTCGTAAGCTCCTTAAAACCCACCTCTGTCATCAGGCATGGGGGAATTGAGACTTTCCCTTCCCCCTAGGCTTATAAAATTTATGCATGGTATATCTTTATGTATGATTGGTTTCTTAAATTGGGTTTTTTTAATTAACTTAAATATTAGATTTGTTTATATTGTCTTATTATTGTTGTTAGCCGCCCTGAGTCTACGGAGAGGGGCGGCATACAAATCTGATAAATAAATAAATAAATAAATAAATAAATAAATAAATAAATATACAGCTGTCAAATGGAACAACCAATCAACATGCATCAACAATTCATCTCTAGAGCAGCCTCTAGAGAGACACTGGAACACTGTACCCCTTTCCACCAAGTTGGCGCATGCGTAGTCCTGCAAATACACAGGATGGCATCAGACCCTCTCAGATCATAGAGGCTCAGCTGCACTCAACAGGGGTTGCTGGTCATGGCCTGCCACTGAAGGCTCTGGCTCAGGACTCTAGGCTCCCCTGGAGGGGGATCTGTCTTAGACCCCTCTGCTGGAGATGTGGGTGAACTTTTGTGGGGTGGCTCAGTGGTGTCCCTCTTGCCCAGGGGTGGAGACTGTTGCTCCCCCAGGTCTGGCTTCATCAGATTGAGACTTGAGACTATCAGTACATTGTTGCTCCACTCAGGAAGGTTTGTAGCTGACCACTTAGCCCTCAGCTGGTCAGCACCATGATAAAATGTCCTCCAATTCAACAAGGTTCTTTGAATATTAACTTCACTGCTGTTTAACCTATTAACTGTTATTTTCTGTCATATGTGACAGGTCAATTTGGTTGCAAATAGATGTTCAAGTTTATAAATTTTGGGCCTTCTTTGCAAGGGAGGAAGCCATTATTGTCACAATAGATTTGTCAGTGTTTAACTAGGATACGGTATCAAACTTGATCGTGTCATCATGATGTTTTTTGCCTTTGCAGAACTGGAGTGGATGCGGTCTGCATAGGACACATCCAGCCTATGGGCTGCCAGTTTTGTTTTGCCTTCGTTAATTTTTTAAAATTTTATTTCATATTTTAACCTTTTGAATAAAATAAAGTTGTTGGGAAATCTAGGCCAGTTTCCAACTGCCTGGATCGTGACCATGTGAATAAGGGGGCACCGCGCCAATTGGAAGTTCCCCAAAAAGTTATAACTACTACTTGTTTGAGTAGTCACTGAATAAGTAGTTATTTAAAAAGGACCACCTGTATTACAGAGAAGATAATGCTACTCTAAAATGATATGCCTATATAGTTGAAACATATACATATATCATAAATCAATCTGTTTCAGCCACCAGTAGAATTATTATTTCAATAAATAATATGCAAATGCATATAGATATACCTATTTAATTGCATCCCTTCCCACTCTTTAAATCAAGAGCAAGTTTGTGACAAATGCACTGAGAGAAATAATAATGCTAAAACCAATTTGTTCTTGGAACTGATTTTATGCATACATTTGGGGAACACATTTTTAAAAAATTTTTAAGATTGTATAATTCTATGATTGATTGAGATAAATAATTCAAGTACCTACATGGTGTTAATTAAACTTTAAATTTTCATGACTTACAGATCACTTCTATTCTTATGCAGTTTCGTTTCAAGTGCAAAAGTTCAATTTAATGAAATGCTTATCAAAAATGAGCATGGGAATGTATATTTGTGGCATGGAACATTTTGTTGACAATAAATGAGCAAAAGGAACAAAAGACAAAGTTTTTTTTATCTAGGACAGAGATGCTGCTAATGCTGATTTTAGGTAAAATTCTTACTTCAATCACCTACCAAGAGTTAGGAAAATGATCGCCATTTATGAAAGATCTGGAATTGATTAGGGAGACTAGCTTTTCAATGACTGTTCTTCTTAAATGACCGTCAGTATGAAATCCAATTTTTATATTCCATGTGAAAGGCAAAAGTAATATTTCTGTGCATATGTTACTAAATGTTTGACACAAGTTAGTGATTGTAGAATAACTGAGACTAATCTATTTAAGTTTAATTTAGTTTCTTAGAAATGTTTATTTCCTAATTAATCTAAAATGAATTTATTTATTTATTTTATTTATTAATCAAATTTGTATGCCATCCCTCTTCGCAGATTCGGGGCAGCTAACAACAGTAATAAAACAATATAAACAAATCTGATATTTAAGTTAATTTTAAAAAGAAACCCCAATTTAAGAGAGCAATCATACATACAGACATACCATGCATAAATTTTATAAGCCTAGGGGAAGGGAATATCTCAATTCCCCCATGCCTGATGACAGAGGTGGGTTTTAAGGAGCTTATAAAAGGCAAGGAGGGTGGGGGCAACTCTGATATCTGGGGGAAGTTGGTTCCAGAGGGCTGGGGCCGCCACAGAGAAGGCTCTTCCCCTGGGTCCCGCCAAATTCTTTATGTGTGCCATCCCCAAATCCTTTCATTGGTTCCGTGTCCCTGGTCCAATGTTATCCTAGCTACATAATTTCAAGTCCATTTATTGCCTTCACATTTTATATTATCACCATTTAAATGGTTCTGTTATAGAACTGAATTCTAAATTTTATTTTGTGACAGGAAATTTGAAAAGAGGATTAAAAAGAAAAGATTGGGTAGGCAGTATCAAATAGCCATAATTTATTTGTCTGTTTTTTTGTCAAACATGTACAAGATAGCAAGTATTGGTATATACATAAGCATAAGCAAAGTAGGTACAGGTAAATTTAGGACAATTAGGACAGTAGGACAGGGACAGTAGGAATAATGGTGAACTTATGCTTCCACTTAGAGACCTTTTAGGAATGCGATGAGGTCAACTATTGACAGTCTAAGGTTAAAGTTTTTGGGGTTTGGAGAAGAAACCACAGAGTCAGGTAGTGCATTCCAGGCATTGATCACTCTGTGGATGAAGTCCTATTTTCTGCAATTGAGTTTGGGGCAGTTTAAATTGAGTTTGAATCTATTGTTGTGGCTGAAGTGAATAATAATAATAATAATAATAATAATAATAATAATAATAATAATAATGAAGTAATAAAGTTAACTGCTTTGCCTGGTGTGAAAGCCTACAGGATGAAAATAGTTTAGGAGTGAAAAGTTTGTTTTAAATCATTCATGACTCCAATACAAATCATTTTTTGGTATTTCTCACATCTAAATATTGTTACATGAGTAACAATGATGTCAGGAAATCAATCTTACTCTCAGAGTTGAAATAATAGAAGCTTCCCTATCTGAATAAGAACGATACAAAAAGTCTATAATTATATGAGCCTATTTATCCGTTCTGGTAACATAATGTTAAATTTTGATGAAGTCATTTATATAACTGTAGACATAAAAACTCCTGTCATGCTGGCAATGATAGCTGTCAAGTGCCATCATGAAATCAATTCAAGCAGTTCAAATGACTATAAAGATTTATTCTAAGCTTAAGCTCTTTACAAGAATCTGAACTACTAATCGTCAAAGCAATTTGGCAGTAGATAAGGAATTCATGGTGAGTTGGACTTAGATCTCTTATGGGGCATGAAGGTGCTCATGTTTGTTTATTCATTTGACTCCTTCCTTCAGCTCAGCCTGGTCAGCTCCTACAATGGCACTCACTTGTTGTGAGCCGCCCCGAGTCTTCGGAGAGGGGCGGCATACAAATACAAATAATAAATAAATAAATAAATAAATAAATAAATAAATAAATAAATAGAGAACATATATAAAAACTGTACAAGTTTGAGTACTTTACATGCTGGTGTTCTATTTACAATGAAGCTGCCAACATGATGCCTTATTTGTTATTAAAAGACTAATCCCATAGAAATCTGTAGTGGTGTTTTAAAAATTATTATTCCTAAATCTCAGCTGAATCAAAAAAATAAAGGGAAAGTTTCACAGAGTGTGACTGATCTCAAATGAAAACTAAAGTGTTTTTACACATAAATAAAATTAATAGAGGAACTAAATGCTAAACCTGCATGGTAACTTCCAATTAATGCAATAACTGAGAAAAAAATTGGCAGTCCTATCTGAGCCTGTACTTTTATTTTTCCAAATCAAACAGTTCAAATCAGTGAGCAAAAAAGGTATAATCCAATGCAGACAAAATTATGCTTAAACCCATTCCTCATAAATGACTCAATTGGTCCTTAATTCTGAAACCAATTGGCCAGAAAAAATATACTTTGTGAAAAGTAAATATGCAAATAAAACTTAAATGCACCAGCTTTGGAATCCTGAAACAGCAATTTTTGGCCAGCTTATTAATATGTATCTCTCATCTACAAATTTTCCTCATTTATAACCATATCACATGAAATATAACTTTATGAACTATATGTACACTGAACTGGGCACTGATTCATTGCATAAATGATCTACTGAATGATATAATTATGGATGACGGAGACATTCTTCATCTTGCAATCACATGTTTTCTGATACCTTCTTCCAGATAAAATAAGTAAAATGCAGCTCATTCAAATTAATGTCCCTGTTAAAATGAGAGATCTTTAAAGTTTGTTTTAGAACACCCACACATACTAGATGTATGTGAATTTGGAAGTGCCAGCAACAAGAGTTAGCAACAAGAATCCAAAACTGTACACCAAGGAAGAAACAGGAAAGAAGAATATCTGAAAGCTGGCTTAGACCATTGCTTTATTATAGTAAAAAGTGCATTCCAGTTTAACCCTTTATATCATGAAAAATATAACAACACTGTCACCGTTTTTATTACAGCAGTCAATTAATGCAGTTAGGTAGATGAGAAATTTATTATTTATTTATTTAATAGAATGCTTTGTATGCAACTCTATCACAATCGATATAGAATATAACCCACTTCAAAAAGGTGTCTCTATATTGTACTAAAATCTGCTTGCCAATGTCTCTGTGCTTTGTGATGCTCTCTTTCTAGAAAGGCCAATTCTTTTTAAATTAAGAACTGAATCAAACCATCTTTCCCTCAGCACATCTGATTAATCTTAGTAATCATCAAAATACAGTGATACCTTGTCTTACAAACTTAATTGGTTCTGGGATGAGGTTCTTAAGGTGAAAAGTTTGTAAGACGAAACAATATTTCCCATAGGAATCAATGGAAAAGCGATTAATGCATGCAAGCCCAAAACTCACCCCTTTTGCCAGCCGAAGTCCCCGTTTTTGTTCTGCTGGGATTCCTATGAGCCTCCCCTCCATGGGAAACCCCACCTCCCGACTTCTGTGTTTTTGTGATGCTGCAAGGGAATCCCAGCAGGAAAATCCCAGCATCACAAAAACTAGCGCTTCGCTGGCAACGGAAGTCCGGAGGTGGGCTTTCCCAGTGAAGGGAGCATCAGTGAAATCGCAGCATCGCAAAAAAACTGAAGTCCTCGAAACCCCACCTCCGGACCTCTGTGTTTTTGCGATGCTGCGATTTCACTGAGGCTCCCCTCACTGGGAAACCCCACCTCCGGACTTCTGTGTTTTTATGATGCTGCAAGGGAATCCCAGCAGTGGAATCCCAGCAGTGCAAAAATGGGTGCTTTGCTGGCAACAGAAGTCTGGAGGCGGGGCATCCCAGCAGCGGTGGTGGGTTTGTAAGGTGAAAATAGTTTGTAAGAAGAGGCAAAAAAATCTTAAACCCCGGGTTTGTATCTCCAAAAGTTTGTATGATGAGGCGTTTGTAAGATGAGGTATCACTGTATATGTCATTGGTTGCTAAACAGATCTGGACTGTCACTTGTGGGAATGTCACCCTTAGATAGTCCTTGCTTTTTGTCTAGATGAACCTACTTTGTGGAGTCATCCATCAGATTGGGGTTTGGTATTCATCAGGATATGGATGGTATCCAACTATACATCTCAACCCAGGCTGTAAAGTTGAAGCTGTCAATGTAGTAAACAAGACATAATCATTGAAATCTGGTGAAAGTTTGACATTACTTTTAAGAGAGATGGGATATTGTATGGAGTTTAGTGGATACTTTAAGCAACATGATTCCAATACTATAACTAATGTGCAATGTACTGTACATGTGCACTTCAAGAACATCTGTTCCTATTCAAGGGTTACTAGATAGAATTAAATGGAAACTTTACTCATTTGTTGCATTCAAGCACTTATTCTCAGTAAAATTGTATGATTCATCTTACCCTGTGGTTCATTCATCATTATATGCTTAATGTTATACTTAATTTTCAAACTGTTGGCTTTATTTAATTGATGATGCATCTTTAATAATTGGGTAGTCCTGAATTTAAATTCATCTTATGGCATTCAACAAAACCATAGCAAAAATTAATTAGTCCATATTATATCATGGGTGGCTGCCTGAATTATATGGTAATAGCAAAATTTTACACAGCTTCTCTAATATAATACATAAACTAGGCCAAGCAAGAAAATGAGAAATACTTGGCCTTTATTTCATTAGCCATTGGATGTCACTGTTTAGCTATAAATGGATTGGTTTGTCCCAATAATAAGATGACCCAGAGCACAATTCTTTGTCTTCTAAAATCTACTTGAGTAGGGCTTACTCTGAGAAAACTAATTGAAAAAATGGCCTCAATAAGGAAGAAGATATGCTAAATGGGAGAAGATAGAAACTGGGTGGTTTTCCAGTTGCCTGGTGCAAAGATTTAAACTCCAAGAAGAGGGATGAAGCCAAGTATGATATTGATTTATGGAGTTATTGGAAGGGCAGCTAGGTATCTTTTAAAAGTCTCATTATTGTCCCTTTATTCCTAAAGCAGAAGTTCTACTTCAAGTGTTAATTTAATTTGGCAAGCATTATGTAACATGACTCTTCAGTAGCATTGACCATAGTGTACTTTTGGACTACCTACAAGGATTGAAAGTTGAGATACCATTTTGCAATGGTTCTGTGCTGTTCCTATGAGTTGCGATTTCATCTAATACCTAAACCTAATAAGATAGGAACTGGGCAGTTTTCAGTTGCCAGGGATATTGAAAAATCATGATTACAGGTCTCTACTAGAGGGGGTATTCTTCCAGTTCAGACTGGTTCAGGTGATCTGGTAGTGGTGAGCATGAGTATGAACATATGCGAAGCTAGCGCACATGTGCTCACATTTGTGAACTGGTAGGGAAAGTAAATGAATACTAGCTCTGCTCCATTCCCCTAATTTAATGGAAATGAAATATTGATAATATAGTCTTATAGGAGCTTCATATCGAATTGACAAGACTAATGAACTAGTTTAACAGTCCTGTAAAAAACTCAGTGCCAAACCATATTGTTGTTTTAACCATTCAGTCATGTCTGACTCTTAGTTACTTTATAGCAGTGGTTCTCAACCTAGGGGTCAGGGCCCCTTTGGGGGTCGAATGACCATTTCACAGGGGTCGCCTAAGACCCTGAGAAAAAACAAATTTCCCACAGTGTTAGGAACTAAAGCTTCTATTCTGGCGCCTTGGAACATATTTTTACAATCCAACCAATCAAGCGTTTACATTGGGGGTGTCCCTCTGACCTTCCTGCCAATCAGCTTAAAACTCTGTTGGGAGAATTGGCACTAGACTTATGGTTGGGGGTCACCACAACAAGAGGAACTGTATTAAGGAGTCACGGCATTAGAAAGGTTGAGAATCACTGATTATAGGCAAGTGCTCTCCATGCTACCTTGCCAATCTATATAAGGGTATATTACTTGAAAATAATGTATCATTATAAACTAAACATCTGAATTTAGAAATATCTTTTATTTCCTGACCTCAGAAACAGTGATTAAGCATCTGTTTCAACTTTTCCATATTTAAGACTTGACATGCTCTCCCTGCCTAGGTATTAATACAAGTCTATTTATCACTGGTTTTGTATTCTTCTACTCTTTGAACTTTGGTTCCAACATCCCACTCTCTAAGCTATTAATGATGTGTAGTATTCATTTTTCCTGCATTCCCCCCCCTTTTTTTTTTCTCCCTGACCTGTTGGGATTTTGTCAGAAGCTGTCAGTTTAAATTGATGAAGCTTCTTTTAGCTTGAGCTTGAATTTACACACCTAAGTCTAAAGTTCAGGAATTGAAGTATATTCATGCTGAAACCATTAGGGAAAAGACAGATGGAAAGTAACTGGTCCTTCCTAATTGTATCATGTCTATTCTCTGTCTCATTGTATGTTATTCATTGGGAACATATCATCATGCTCTTGAATATATTCTCTATAGATTTGATAATTTGCATCAGCACAATATCTTCTTATCATATTGATTGATTGATTGATTGATTGATTGGATTTGTATGCTGCCCCTCTCCAAGGACATATATTCCTTAGTTACGTTGTCTACTGTTGCATCTGCTGGCTCGGCCATCGGACCCATCACCTTGCACGCACACACCCAGGTATGGCTCAACAATGCACGCACACACCCAGAATGGGCTCAACAATATCTATAATATATGCACATAAATAGAGTTAAAGGATTTTTTTAAAGAGTTAATTCATTTTATTCTTACAATGTAAAAATTGCACAGAACTCTTTCTGAGACGAAGTGTATTGATCAAATAAAATGAAATTATCTATTACATTTCTCTCTAGCCTGCCTGGTATTTTTATTAAGATGTGTTAATAAGTAAATGTGACAGATCTGTCTATAGGAGGAATAGAAGAATATGTGTGCTACCATCTCTATTCGTGCCTTTTACAAGGACATGTATGGTAAGAGAAAGGCCTGCTACTATATCTGCCCTCTAGAAAAACTGAAGGTAGGACATAAAATTACATCATTATAAAATTTTGTTTTTTCTTCAAGATTACTTAATTTAAAGTTAGCAGGCAACGCTAATAATGTGCTAAAATGAAATGAAGGATATCTTATTTATAAACAAACATTTTTGGGTTTTTTCTCTCTCTCTTTATACTTCTCTTTTTTCCTCTCCCTTTTTAATGCAAAAATATTATTTTCCTTTTATCTTAATCTTAAAATTTAAAAAAAGCGTTCTTGACCTTCACTCCAGCCATCTACCCCAAATCAGGTTGATGGGGGATAATTGGTTAGAGTGATAATAATACTATGCATTATTAACAAACAAAATATATAGGACATTTTCACTAAACTACCTTGAGTAGGTTGAGCAAGAAAATATTCTTGCTGGTGAGCAAAGACAAAACTTCTGTTCAGTGTCCAATGTATACAGCATCACTTAACAGAGAACCAGATTTTGTATAGCCTGATCTAAAATCAGGCTTTTAATTTTAACCTCAGTCATATGTTGATTGATTGCAGAGAGTTCCAGCTACAGTCAGTGCCCATTAATACTAATCAAGCAATTGAACTATAATACTTCAGTGGAGGTTACATGTAATCATCATTGCCAACTTTTTGACTCTATTCCAACATAGTTGGAAGTTAATCAAAAAAACTTTCTTTTTGTTAAGTCAAAAATGATTTTAATTCAATTATTCTGCTGTTTCATAAATTTCTTTTGCAATACAGGTACCAGTGAAGGGCTGCAAAAAATTTTACTACCACACTGTGGGTGTGGCTTGCTGGCCATGTGACAAAGGTGGGAGTGGCTTGATGATCATGTGACCAGGGATGGTTTAAAGGTCATGTGACTGGCCAACTTGATGTCACTCATGTCAAAGGTTTGAATTAGGGTTAGGGTGTCAGGCCTATCCTCACCTCAAAAAGATACAATTTCCCTTACTATTACTGAACATCCAAAATATACTATTTAATTCTATGTACATATGTCATATGTGTACATGCATATTACACACAGGCACACAAAAATGTACATTATCTACTATATAAACTCTATGTGTATGTACATACACACACACACACACACACACACACGCATGCACAGTTCCTCTAAAATTATATATTCAACCTCATTTACGGCAATAGGAAAAATATACCCGGAGCCCAAAAGGGAAAAAAAGAAAAAAAATCTACCGGTTCTGCGTATCTGACCGTATCTGTAGAAGCCCATCACTGACAGGTACTGTAATCCTCACCTACCATCCAGATACTTAGAGACCATTCAAAGTTATAACAGACTTCCTCAAAGTTATATATGATCGGTTTTCATGGTTACAATGGCGGCACATGCCCCTGAGATCATGTGACCCCATTTGGGTGCTTGACAATTGATTCACATTTACAGACATTTGCAGCATTCTGTGGTTACGTGACTGTGATTTTCAATGGGCTTTGCCAGTTACTGCTGCTTGCTTGCAATTTCTGGCAAAAAAACACCCATTGGGGAAAATGGAATTGGTTATCAAGGTTATCAAAATGAATGTGATGGTGTACTGTTTAACAATCATCATTGTAATTTCAGTTGTAAGTTGTGAACTACCTGAATCTCAGAAGGGTTTATTACTTTAGGTTTTCTCAAAAGGGTTTATTCTCTGCAGAAAAGTCTAATAATGATAATAAAGGGTCTGGAGACTAAATCATATGATGAATGACTAAGGAAAAACTGTTTAGCCTAACAAAGAAAAGGTTTGGGGAGGCATGATACCCATCTTCCGATACTTGAAGGGCTGTCACAAAAGAGAGGGCATCTATTTATTCCCCAAGCATCCGAGGGTAACACAAGAAGAGTTCCCTTCAAAGCAAGATAAATGGCAAGCAAATTTAATAAATAAATAAACAAGCAAGCAATGGATGGAAATTCATAAGATATAGATCCAATCTATAAATAAAGAGGAATTTCTTGACAATTAATTTATGGAACAGCTTGCTTCCCAGAGTTGTGGGAGCTCCATCACTGGAAGTTTTCAAGAAAATGTTGAAAACCATTTGTCCAGGATGGTATAAGGACTCCTGCTTTGGGCAAAGGGTTGGACTGTAAGATCTCCAAGGTCTGTTCCAGCCCAGTGGTTCTATGACCTCATAGAAAATAACTCAGCCTTTAATTAATTGATGGATCAAATTAGAGAATCTGTCCCTAACTTCATCCTTGAGATCTTCCAACAGTGCACCCTGTTCAGATCTTACAGCAGTGTAGCATGCAACTGAGTCAATCCACCTTGGTTCTGGTCACCCTATTTTTCTCTTTCTTTCACCATTCCCAGAACTACAGACTTCTCCAGTGAGTTAGGTCTTTGTACAATATGTCCAAAATATGATAATTGAAGCCTTCTGTGCTTGCATACTTTGAATGTAAATTCTTAACTGAATTATTATATGATGTATTTTCTTCATTATTCATAGTATTCTCATGAATACTTTTCTCCCACCCCAAAGGGTCAACACTTTCCATCCTGTTTCTTCAAAGTCCAAATAATGCCCTTACTTGGCTGATATTACACTGATATTTTCAAAATGAGATTATTCCAGGGTGTAAATTGGTTGTTATTAAGAATCCCATTTCATTCCCACAAACATTTATTGGAATATGAATGGAAGCACTCCAATCCTACCCAAGAAGACTGATCAATGCAAAGACAGCTAATTGCCAAAACTGCAACTCACAAATCTTGTTTGGTTTACAAAGTTCCAGAGGCATGTGAACTCTTTCTTAGCTTTTCCAGTGTTCACCTTTACTGTCAAATTAAGTCAAAGGCAAATATTGAAAATGCAGCATCATATTGAAGCAATACCCCCTGCTTTTTCTTCCTTAGCTGCCCCTTTAGTTTTTGTAGCCTGAAAAGTATAATCATTAAATGGTGACATTTTAATATGTTAATTAAAGTGAACGTGGAAAGAGACACATATGTCTCCCAGAAGTTTGCTCTTCTGTTCAGAGTTGTTAAAGCAATTGACATTCCTTCACTTCATTTATTAATACGCAATAAACCACAAATACCTTTTTTTAGTGGTAAGACTTGTTCTTCTGCCTTAAATAGACAGGTTGCTGAACCTGTCTGCAAATCGGATAAAAGTCTAATGCAACAAAGACATAACTTAAATGTGCGTAAGGTATTTTAGTGATTGAGGGATTATACAGCAAGGAATCTTAGTTTTAATCACAGTTGATGGCATCCAAAAATTGCAAGATTATCCTTATGTATTATGATCATTTTTAACTATACTGCTCAAAAAAATAAAGGGAACGCTCAAATAACACATCCTAGATCTGAAAGAATGAAATATTCTCGTTGAATATTTCATTTGCACAACTATTCCATTTGCACAACAGCATGTGCAATTGATTATCAATGTGTTGCTTTCTAAGTGGACAGTTTGATTTCACAGAAGTTTGATTTACTTGAAGTTATATTCTGTTTTTTAAGTGTTTTCTTTATTTTTTTGAGCAGTGTATATATCTCTGATGTTATTTAAACAAAAAGAGAGGAGTAAATTCTTAAATATACTACAAAAATATGAAAAATGCTGAAAAGCATAATTTATTCATTATTACCAGTAAAGTCAATTGTTTGTCTTTAAATGTCCCTGGGCATTAAAAAAACCAGCTATCTTAATCTCTTATGCTAATATTCACGCAGACATTTGGGCTATCCTACCCTCTGTAGCCACTATTTATAGCAGAAGACAGCAGTGTTTTGCTTGTAGTTGTAATGCATTATTGGTGTCACCTTAAGACTCAATCTGCTTGTTTGGCTAGCAATGTTAACTGCTCTGCCAACAATTTTTCCATGAATTAACTGTCAAACGGAGACTGTGAGGTTTCTTTTAGTCCCTGTTCATCTTAGAAACAGCAACAAGCATGAAGAATATACCAAGTTGTGTTATGGTGCTATCCAATGAAGGGCTACCAAAATTTTTAGCACGATGCCCTGAATTTTCTTTCAACATCTTTCAGTGCAAATTGGGTGCTCTGGGGTGGAGCTCCATTTTCACTACCCCACTGCGCCCCCCCCCCCCCAGTCCGGGCAACAGCCCATCCCTGGTGCTATCAGACAAAACTAAAAAGGTAGAATATAAATGGTGAAGACTTCAGCAGCAGACAGCCAGACATCTTTCGTTATGTCTTTCCACAAGTCAGTATATATTCCTTTCTATATATTATATAGAGTCCTCAACATACAACAGTTCATTTAGTGATCTTTCCGCTGGAAGACATGATATGAACATTTTTCACACTTATGTAGGATCCCCATGGTCATGTGATTTACATTTGGATGTTTGACAACTGATTCACATTTATGATGGTGGCAGTGTCCCAGTCATGTGATCCCCGTTCTGACAAGCAAAATCAATAGGGAAATCAGATTTGCTTAACAACTATATTACTAATTTAGCAACTGCAGTAATTCACTTAACAAATTCAAGAAAAGTCATAAAATGGGGGGAAACTCATTACAAATTTCTCACTCAACAACATAAATTTTGGCCTCAACTGTGCTCGTAACTTGAGGACTATCTATATGATACTCAATACATGGGATTTGCTGTATAATATATGAATGCACTTCATCAAGATATTGTTGAAATTTAGTGAAAAGTGCAGGTCCAGTCAGCTCTAGCTATAATTTTGATGACGAAGATTTCTGAAGTTGCATGGGAAAATCTTCATTTGACACATGAAATAACTTCTACTGTATGTGTGCTTGCCTTTCCATTTTTTTGTCTTATTTTATCCTTTTAACATCTCTTACTTGCTATTTCACTTTTTGTGCATTTTCATAATGGTGCTTCAAGTAAGTCCTCATATATTCACTAAAAAATAACATCACACAAATCAGATTATTGGGGGTGGAGAGAAGCCAATTTGCCCAAGAAAAGTGGCAATGTAATCTCTCAAAAAGGGTGAGAAGAAGAACAAAATGCAACTGAGCTTGCACAAAGATTGTTCTTGAGTAGGAGCGTTTGCTGACATTCTTTGACTATGGCTTCCTTCTATCTGCCTGCCTGCCTGCCTCCTGCCTGCCTATATCTATCTATCTATCTATCTATCTATCTATCTATCTATCTATCTATCTATCTATCTATCTATCTATCTATCTATCTATCCATCCATCCATCCATCCACCCATCCAGCCACCCAGCCACCCACCCAGCCACCCACCCACCCATCCAGCCATCTATCTCACAGCCAACTCCCACTCAGTAAAAGACCTTGGAATACTAATATCAAATGACCTAAGTGCTAAAGCCCACTGCAACAATATCGCCAAAAAGGCTTCTAGAGTTGTTAACCTGATCCTACGCAGCTTCTGCTCCGGCAATCTCACACTACTCACCAGAGCCTACAAAACTTTTGCCAGACCCATCCTTGAATACAGTTTATCTGTCTGGAACCCATACCACATCTCGGACATTAACACCCTAGAAAATGTCCAAAGATACATCACCAGAAGAGCCCTTCACTCCTCCACTCGAAACAGAATACCCTATGAAAGCAGACTATCAATCCTAGGTCTAGTAAGCTTAGAACACGATCTAAGTATTGCCCACAAAATCATATGCTGCAACGTCCTGCTGGTCAATGACTACTTCAGCTTCAACCGCAACAACACAAGAGCACGCAACAAATACAAACTTAATATTAATCGCTCCTAGCTTGACTGTAAAAAATATGACTTTAGCAATCGAGTTGTCGAAGCGTGGAACTCATTACCGGACTCAGTAGTGTCAACCCCTAACTCCCAACATTTCTCCCTTAGACTATCCACGATTGACCTCTCCAAGTTCCTAAGAGGTCAGTAAGGGGCGTACATAAGTGCACTAGCCTGTCTTTCGTCCCCTGTCCAATTGTCTCTCCTTATCTCATATCTCATATATCTTTTCTTCCTTTCATATATCTTCTCCTCTATTTTTATATCTTTTCTTTATATATAATATTTCATGTCTATCCTCTTCAATATGTATGGTGTATTGGACAAAATAAATAAATAAATAAATAAATAAAATAAATCTATCATCTGTATTTCCTGAATTTTTTTATAAGCTTGTCCAAATGCTCCATTTTGTGAGGGATGATTTCGAAATTGTTATTGTCAATAGACTTGGCAATAGCAGGGCCTATGCTGGCCTTGTTTCTACATCGAGATCTGAAGGAAGATGGAGAATTAGTCTTCAACACGAATCTGTAGCACCTACCTGAAACTGTGATCCTAGATTTGTTTCCATCAGCCATCGATTATTACCCTGCCTACATTATCACTTAATTGGAAGCCTGCAAATGTAGGCCATATATTAATAGTTTTGAAGGAATTGATTGATTGATTTCAGTACTGGATATGACCATCTATCAGTACTTGGGTTCTTTTATACTATGCTCATCTTTTTTGTTGGTGTCAAGGTAGATTTTATTGTACGCTAGATGAAATTCTTTTTTTTCTCATCCATTATATAGATGCTAAAGACTGAGATTAATATTAATATTTTAGCATTTTAATTTAGTACAGGATGTGCTTATGTAGAAATGCAGTGCAAAATTATTTTTGCCTAGAATAATAACCCTGTGCTGTGCTTAGAGCTAATACCTGGCCAAAAGGCATCTAATGAGTAGTTTCACTGAAAGTGGACTCAAATTTGGATTTCCTCACTTTTACTCAGTGTCTTAAGCACTCCATTCCACTGTCTTTTAAATTAGGACACTGAATTAGTAAATAAATGTGAAGTGGTGGGTCAAGATTCCATGATAAATGAAGTTTAAATAGCAATTATAGGGGCCACAATGTCCAAGAAGTATGGATATATATTGAGTAAATGAAAAATGACTGTTGGGAGCAAGCGGAGGGCTAGTTTGCCATGCTCAGAATGCCATTGTTAACCAATAACTATCATAAAATAGATCAGATGGCCATCCAAAGATCAAAAAGTACAGTTTGCTCTTTCTTCTCATGAGCAGATGGATTCTCATCACAAGAATAGAGCCCTTTATTTTATTTTATTTTTATAGTTCTTTTTCAGTTCTGCATTGCTAGCTATAATACAGAAACTTTATTGCTGTTCAAAGGTCAACATTCTGTTCCCACAAGTAACTACCAGATGTCTTTGAAAGCTTAAAAGCAAGGCACGCGAATAGTAGTCAGTCAAGCATCTGCTACCTAGATTAACTTTGAACATGGAGCTTCACTTACACTGAAGAGATAACAGAACTTTGCTATTTATTCTGAAGAGATAACGGAACTTTGCTATTTGTTCCTCACACATTTTTCTTACTATGCTTTTAAAGGACTTCCAAAAACAATGCAATTTCTCCTACGGTAGAATAAGAGAATTCCAGTATACTATTTTGTATGAAATTGTACCATATAAAACTAACTGTAACCTGAAAACATAATTTAAAAAACCCATCTGCTTATTTAACAAAAAGAAAATGAAAACAAATGTTAAATATTATACTTCATTTGATATATCTCCATATATTTTGTATGTTGCATTGACTAAACCACTAACAAGGAATGATTTGGTGATTAGGGAATCAATCATTAAATAAATATGGCAGCAGTGAATAAGATATTATGGGTGATACCAGGCAATTCGTTTATACAGAAATACAGTATGTAGAAGTAGAGCCAGAGATATTTATTGTTCCCTTCTTAACTGGGTTACTTAGGAAAGAATAAATGGGGTGGTGGTGTAAATGAAAGATGATGTTATTTGAAGCCTCCTCAATAACATTTTGGGAATGGGGCAGAGTGATAAAATATTAGACAACCCATCGTCCATTGGGTTATCCGTTAAGAAGGTATTTCCTAAACAGCTTCCTCAATGCCTCCAACAGTGTCAGACCTTTTAATTTACTGCCTTCACTGGATAAATTGAAATACATTCAGAGATGTTTCTGCCTTAAAAATAACCCATGTTGAATTGTATAACATAAATATCAGTACAGGAAATGTTCTATGATATTTTGTATTATATAATAAACTATTTTGTGATAATTTTTATGTCAAAAATGTTTTATAAAATGTGCAAAATTTACATTCCATAGGATTGACAATCCTGTTAGAAGCATTCTATACATTAGCCTACTTGAATGCCTTAATTCAAAAATTATTTCCCTATGATGCAGCATTTTTCCCACTTAAAGGTTATAGGATCAATAGTTCTCATAGTATACTGGGCAACTCATGATCCATTTCAGATATATTTCCTTACCAGATTTCTTCAATGCTTTCAACAATGGCAGAGCTTCTAATGTTGTGGAAACAGTCTTAAAAATTCAAGAGAGATATTCAGAGATGTATCTGCCTTGAAAGTAACCCATGTTGAACTGTGTAGCACAGTCAAGCATGAGAAGTTGACTACAGGAAATGTTTTGTGACATTTTGTATTATGTCATAAAATGCTTTATGATAATTTTATGTCATTTTTTTTGATAAAATTTACCAAATTTCAATTACGAAAGATTCATGGGTACCAGATTTTGGACACATCCTGTAAATTAGCCCTTGCTTAAAAAAATTTTGTTCTGCGGCACACTGTTTCATCCAGATTGGTTTTTCTTTTAACATATAGTGGCTGTTTGCTATCTGTATGGATTCTGTGACTCATTTGACTGAATGAATCATGAAGGGGATGAACAAGATAAATCATGGACAACATACAGACTTTGGCCATCAAGAGACACATAAAGGTAAATAAAACCTACATACCTGTTGTGTTTGGCTCTGGCCCAGCTCCTGCCCCAAGGACTGTGGATGTGGGGGAAGACATCCACATGCTGCAGGCCTGTTTTGCCCCCCCCGCCCCCCGTGGAATCTGATGATGAAGGCTCCTCTGACCAAGAAGACATGAGTGACAGGGAGGAGGAGAGTGTAGCAGACAGCTCAGAAGGAGATCAATTATCTAGCTCCTCCTTGGATTCAGAACAAGAGTTAATGGTACAGCCATGCATGCGGAGAGCGATGCATAGGCAACAACAACTGAGAGATTATTATCAAAGAAAATGAGGCCACCTGTGGTTGGGTGGGGCTGTGGTAATTAGTGAGGCTGCTATAAATAGCAGCCTGTGGGTTTGGCCATTGTGGAGGATTATCTGATCATTGTGTTTCGTGACTGCTTTACTGACTTTGACTTTTTGTGTGCTGATTTTTCCCCGCCTTGAAACTAAACCAGAGCAAAGTGTATTTCACTTTGTGAAAGAAGAAGGACTGTGAATTGCCTCACAGCTGCAAGCTAAGTATCACAGAACTGATAAGGGACTTGTACAAATTACCAGTTTGGTTGGAGACCAGTGCTCTTTGCTATACCAAAAGAGGGCTTTGTTTACTTTTCATTATAAAGAACATTGTTTTGAATTTTCAAACGTGTGTGTGTCTGAAACTTGTACCTGTGAATTTTTGGGAGGAGTCTACCAGAGAGCCCGACAGAACACATACCATTCAAAAGTGGCAATGAACAAGCCAAAAAAGGAAATAAAAAGACCAAAACACCTTCCCATAATCAATTAACATCCCGGTGAACAGATTCACATCAAGATTAACCTCAGATCAACAGTCAATACCCTAATCAAGGAACTGCCCAGCAAGCTGGCAATAAGCAGTTCAACCAAGGAATCATTAAGACCACTCCCATTGACACTGAAAGGACAAGCCACTATAATATAACTTGAGAGCAAACCCCATGTCCTACTAGCACTGATGATGTTACCTAGTTTGGGTAATGAAACATCTGCAAGAAAACAATCAAACTCAGAAAGCACCTTCATACAGAACAACTACTTATTTAAAAAAACATTAAAAACCAGAATCTGACAATGTGTCCAAATAATATATTCCCAACTCACAGAAGACCATGAGATAATTCTGTAGATAATCTCGTTTTCCACTATTGAATTGATATGTCCATTCTACTTTTACTACAGTCTTATAATGCATAAGAATTCTCCCCGAAAGAAGAATGTATATGTTTTGACTGATTATTTTTCTTTTACAAATTCTTTGCTCTATGTGTACTAAATATAAAAGAAAGAAGCAATGATTTATTTGTGTGTCCTTTTATATTGAAAAATATGTCAAAAATATGAATATTTCATACTTGCTATTACCAACTCAGTATAATTTATCATCTAACAAGCAAATGTTTTACTTATTATATTGATTGGATTATGAGATATGTCTGGTAGAAATAATGTAATCATAACAGCACTTTGTCCAGAATATTTCCCAGTATTCTCAAATACATGAGACAAGTAAATTGACTTTGTTAGTTGGTTTGAAATAAACATAATAGTACAACCTTCTACAATCTGGTGCTTTCAGTTGTTTTTGGGGGAGTATAACTTCCAAAATTCCCTGTCATCATATGACTTGGACATATTGGTTGGAAATTCTGAAAACTGCTATCACAAATTATATAGAAGATGCAGACTGTAGAAGACTGTTCCAGCAGAAGAAACTTAGTTGTGGCCGCACATAACTTTTTGCTTCAGAAGCACAAAAACTGAACTCAAATAAGAATATTTCAGAATGATTGCCCTCTATCAAAAGCAGTGACCCAGGAAAAAGACCTTTGAAAGAAATGGGGAATGCATCAGCTTCCATCAAGGTTTAGTCTCATCACAGGTCATGGGATCTACTGGAGCTCAAGGGAGATCTGTTTCATTTATATCCAAATAATTGCAACCCAGAAAAATGCTAGCTATGTGTTTCTGTGGTACTTTCCTGGAAGCATTTTTCTATAATAAAAAAAAAAACAGATCATAGAGAAAATAATGAATTGTGATCCGTTACTTTAAGTCATAAAGCAATCAGCAAAATGTTGATCTTTTAAAAAGATGGATACTTTGATAACAGCTTAACTCTTAACAGAAAGAAAACTGTACAGTATCTGAAAAATTAGCTTCTATTAATTGTAAGAATCTGGTGTTTTGTAAGGGTTTTTGCTGTTTTAAAGAGAGAAAGAGAGAGAGAAATGCAGTTTGCCAATTGATTATAAGGGCATCATTAAAAGGAACAAAATACCCATGCATTTCAATTTATAAGTAAATGTAAATGAAACATAGAAACATAGAAGTCTGACGGCAGAAAAAGACCTCATGGTCCATCTAGTCTGCCCTTATACTATTTTCTGTATTTTATCTTAGGATGGATATATGTTTATCCCAGGCATGTTTAAATTCAGTTACGGTGGAATTTATCTACCACGTCTGCTGGAAGTTTGTTCCAAGGATCTACTACTCTTTCAGTAAAATAATATTTTCTCATGTTGCTTTTGATCTTTCCCCCAACTTTCAGTAAAATAATATTTTCTCATGTTGCTTTTGATCTTTCCCCCAACTAACCTCAGATTGTGTCCCCTTGTTCTTGTGTTCACTTTCCTATTAAAAATACTTCCCTCTTGGACCTTATTTAACCCTTTAATATATTTAAATGTTTCGATCATGTCCCCCCTTTTCCTTCTGTCCTCCAGACTATACAGATTGAGTTCATTAAGTCTTTCCTGATACGTTTTATGTTTAAGACCTTCCACCATTTTTGTAGCCCGTCTTTGGACCCCTTCAATTTTGTCAATATCTTTTTGTAGGTGAGGTCTCCAGAACTGAACACAGTATTCCAAATGTGGTCTCACCAGCATTCTATATAGCGGGATTATAATCTCCCTCTTCCTACTTGTTATACCTCTAGCTATGCAGCCAAATGAAAGTTATCATGTGTGTGTATATCTATATTGATATCAACTATTATCTCTATTAATCTATATCTATCTATCTATCTATCTATCTATCTATCTATCTATCTATCTATCTATCTATCTATCTATCTACCCAGACACAGACTGGATAGATGGATAGATGGATAGATGGATAGGTGGATAGGTGGATAGATGGATAGATAGATAGATAGATAGATAGATAGATAGATAGATAGATATGCACGCATGCACGCATGCACACACCGCACCGCACACATACATACAGTGAATCTATTTAGAAATAACTATAAATGAAATTAACATGACATTTGGAAATTTACATATATAATAAGAAAGTGTTATTTATTATTGTTGTTTGGCAACACAATAATTACAATTTTGATAGCCAATATTAGTAGAATGGCATTTTATATATAACACAGCAAAAACATGTGATATATATATATCCTTAGGGCCATTGTAACTTCAAATGGGCAGATAGTGGTAAACTGAGAATTACCTTTTATATTTTGCTCAAGCTGCATGAATTACTATGTAATCTGGTTTTGTCAAACACTGTTTTTTTTTTTCATTTATATCTACCTTCTGCCCCAAAAGCTGTGTTTATGTTCTTTGTTCCAGTAGGAAAGGCATTTGATTCACCAATTCATGAACAGGTATCTTCTGAATTTAACTTCATTGGGTAAAAAGGAACAAAGGGAATCACCTCATGAAGTCTCTGCTTTTGTAGCATTGGGATAATGAATGAAATTATCACCACTAATGGATATCCAGCTCTGACTATTTACTTCCAAAAACAGCATTTTGCCAGAAACACAGAGCACTAGTTCACTGAGGCCAAGAAAACAAAACGTCATTTCTATTTCCTGTTCCAAAGCAAAGAAGGCTAAATTGCTGTGCTACAAATCAGATAAATAGCTGTCAGTTTTCTTATACTGTTACTTTCCATTCTGTCCTATTTCATATTATTGTTCCACCCTTCATTTCACATTAATAGGCATATCCATCCCTGAGAAAATAAATGCATTCTAGGTACATTTGTTTTGCTTTGTATGTATTAAAAATGCTTACAGGAGTGATTGCATTGATGCCAGGGAATTCAGCACTTTGGTTTGCCCTTTGGATCTTGATCCAATTGGCAAACAACAAAACTATTGCACTAGAGCAACTGTTACATAATCATTAGCTGTTTAATACCCTTCAACACAAGGAGAAGTTAGACCAAAACTGAATTTGGTCAGCTCCTGGCAAGTAGAAAGAATACAAAGGATGAATCAAAGCACAGCTTTCGATCTGAAAAAGAAAGAACTTGTCTTTCCTAAGGTTTCCTGAGCAGTAGCCGTGTTATTTTTATTATACAGTATTTATCTTAGCAGCAGAAGCAATGAATAGCCTTCAGCACTGCAGTATTTTTCATCCGATGGAAGGTGATCCAGGCAATTTATTCACTAATAAACTGGTCAATCTTTTAGGCGCTTTCGCTGTTTCCACCAGTGAATATTATGAAGGTAAAAGTGCTATATTCTTGTCCCATAGAATATTCACAAAGATACAACTGACATCCAAATATTGAAAACCTTATGTTTGTTTACAATGGTTTACACAGTTTAGTAATACTAGCCCCTTCCAATTTCTATTTTGAGCTTAGGCTGTAGAATCCAGTTACTTCTCAAAGTCTGTTTGAAGCTACTGCAATTAAATGATGTACACGTAAACCACTATGCATAGGAGAAGATTATTATTATTATTATTATTATTATTATTATTATTATTATTATTATTATTATTAATTAGATTTGTATGCCACCCCTCTCCGTAGACTCAGGGTGGCTCACAACACAATAAAACAATTCATAACAAATCTAATAATTTACAATTTAAAATATTTTTAAAAACCCATTATTAAGCAGACATACATACAAACATACCATACATAAATTGTATAGGCCCGGGAGAGATGTCTCAATTCCCCCATGTCTGATGACAAAGGTGGGTTTTGAGGAGTTTACGAAAGGCAAGGAGGGTAGGGGCAGTTCTAATCTCTGGGGGGAGCTGGTTCCAGAGAGTCGGGGCTGCCACAGAGAAGGCTTTTCCCCTGGGGCCCGCCAACCGGCATTGTTTAGTTGATGGGACCCGGAGAAGGCCCACTCTGTGGGATCTAATCGGTCGCTGGGATTCATGCAGCAGAAGGCGGTCTTGGAGATATTCTGGTCCAATGCCATGAAGGGCTTTATAGGTCATAACCAACACTTTGAATTGTGACCGGAAATTGATCCACAACCAATGCAGACTGTGGAATGTTGGTGTAACATGGGCATACCTTGGGAAGCCCATGACTGCTCTCGCAGCTGCATTCTGCACGATCTGAAGTTTCCGAACACTTTTCAAAGGTAGCCCCATGTAGAGAGCATTACAGTAGTCGAACCTTGAGGTGATGAGGGCATGAGTGACTGTGAGCAGTGACTCCCGGTCCAAATAGGGCCGCAACTGGTGCACCAGGTGAACCTGGGCAAATTCCCCCCTCGCCACAGCTGAAAGATGGTTCTCTAATGTGAGCTGTGGATCGAGGAGGACGCCCAAGTTGCGGACCCTCTCCGAGGGGGTCAATAATTCTCCCCCCCATGGTGATGGATGGACAGATGGAATTGTCCTTGGGAGGCAAAACCCACAGCCACTCTGTCTTATCAGGGTTGAGTTTGAGTCTGTTGACACCCATCCAGGCTCCAACACCGGCACATCACTTCCACTGCTTCGTTGACTGGACATGGGGTGGAGATGTAAAGCTGGGTATCATCAGCGTACTGATGATACCTCACCCCATGCCCTTGGATGATCTCACCCAGCGGTTTCAACATTGAGAAAACATTGAGAAAACCAATGGCTGAAAACTACTTTTAGTGATCCATTGAGTCTGAGGGTTTTTTGTTTTTTATTTTCTTTTTAATTAAATAATTATTGGGGGGGGGTGTTAAAAAGATTTGGTTGGATGAGGGATATATGATAATCTCATGTTTAAACTCAATTACTGATGACTGATCCACTACCTCCACTGGAAGTTGGCTCCAAGCTTCCACTACTCTTTCTGGGAAATAATATTCTAACATTACTTATGTAGTTCCCTCCTGATAATTTTAGATAATGCTTTCATCTTCTTGATTTTTACTAACCAAGATGATGGGCTATTTAGAGTGGGTTAATATGCTCTATAAATTATATACTGTATAGCTATGAAACAACTTTAACCAGGAGTAGGAGAAATTGTTTATTGTATTGGACTGAGTTTTAAGTTTCACAGCTTTAGAAACCAGAAGACTGTGAGTTCTAGTCCTATGTTAGTCATAAAGCCAGTCGGTAATCTGAAATCGGTCACATTCTCTCATTTCTAGGAAGAAAGCAACGGCAATCCACATCTGCGAAATGTTGTCAAGGACTTTTCCAGGCAGTCCCCAAGAATTAGACATTCAGATTGAATAATAGAATAGATAATTCCCTACTCCCAGATCCCATTAATTTTGCTTGAAAAATATGAAGCCTACAGTCATAATCAGAAGAAAATTAATCCATGGTGGTTTCATTGATCAGCATAAAGCAGTGTTTCCCAACCTTTTTTGAGCCGCGGCACATTATTTACATTTATAAAATCCTGGGGAACATTGAGCGGGGGGGGGGGCAGGAGACTAAAAAAGTTTGGACAAAAAAACCCTCTCTTCCTGCCTTTCGCCCTATTTCTCTCTCCCTCCCTCTTTCTTTCCCTCTCTCTCTCTCTCCATCCCTATTTCTATCTTCCTTCCTTCCTCTCTTTTTTGCTCTTTCTCTCTCCCTCCTTCCCTCCCTCTTTTTCTCTTTCTTGCTTTCTCTCTCTCTCTTGCATTCTTTCTCTCTGTCTCTCTGTCTCTCTTGCTATCTCTCTTTTATTCTCTCTCTCCTTTGCTTTCTCTCTCGCTTTCTCTCTCTCTTGCTTTCCTTCTCTCTTTCTCTTTCTCTCTTGTTTTCTTTCTTTCTCTCTTTCTTTCTCTCTCTCTCTTCCTCTCTCTCTCTTTCTCTATTTCTAGCTTTCTTTCTCTCTCCCTTGCTTTCTCTCTCTCCCTTGCTTTCTCTCTCTCCCTTGCTTTCTCTCTCTCTCTCTCTTTATTGCTTTCCTTCTCTCTTTCTCTTTCTCTCTTGCTTTCTTTTTCTCTCTCTCTCTTGCTTTCTTTCTCTTTCTTTCTCTATCTCTTCCTCTTTCTTTTTCTCTCTCTTGCTTTCTCTCACACACACACTCTTTCTCTCTCTCTCCCTTGCTTTCTCTCTCTCTCTCTTGCTTTCTCTCTCTCTCTTGATTTCTCTCTTGCTTTCCTTCTCTCTCTTTCTCTCTTGCTTTCTCTCTCTCTTTCTCTCTCGTGGACCACACCAGCAACAGAGAGAGAAAGAGAAAGAGAGAGCGGAGAGAGAGTGGAAGGCAGCTTGCCGGTTCGCGACCCCCTGGATCAGCAGCCTCACATGGCCCCAGCGTGGACTCCGCCGTCGTCTTTGCCTCTGCCTAAGAGGCAGCAGCCACATTCACCCCTTCGCCCTCCCAGGTGTCCATGGCGCTCAGCGCCCAGCCATGCTCTGCCCCCGCCTTCCAGTACCCCGCCCGACTTCTACTTACAGGAATGGGTGGTGGGGCGCCACGAAGGGCGGCGCTTGAAGGACACCACGGCACCGTAATTGTCATCACGGCACAAAGCCATGCAGTCCCGGATCGCTCGCTTCTCCAGCCAGCAAGCCGGCTGCCTGGGAAAGCGGTACACTTTTTAAACACGCTCTTTTCAAACGCAGCGCTTTCCTGGGCAGCCAACATTGCTGGCCAGAGAGAGGAGCGATTCAGGACTGCGTGGCTTTGCACCACTTCAAAAATTTCTGCGGGATGTGTGTGTGTGGTTTCCTAAACGCTGTGCGGGCGCACGCCCATGCAGCTTAGAAGCAACGGTGGCCGGCGCCCTCCCCCCAGGCCCCAAAAGCTCACTTGCCGTCACTGCCAGGGAAGCTCCAGCCAAGCTGGGCTCGCGGCACACCTGACTAGGTCCCGCAGCACACTAGTGTGCCGCGGCACACTGGTTTGGAAACACTGGCATAAAGCATAAAAACAGTGGTGGGCATGGCTTGGTGGGTGTGGTGTGGCTTGGTGGGAATGGCTTGGTTGGCCTAGCAGGGAAGGATGCTGCAAAATTCCACCCACTCCTGGGGGAAGGATATTGCAAAATCTCCGTTCCCACCCCACCCATCCGAACTCAAAATTTCCACTATTGGTTCTCTGAACTACTCAAAATCTCTGCTACCGTGCTCAGAACCTGTCAGAACCTGCTTGTTTTCACCCCTGCATAAAACATATTTGTGTTGTGTGCTGTATTTTTTATTTCTGGAGTCCAATGTTTTATAGTTCAATAGCACTTCCCTGAACAACAGCTGCTTAAGAATATCTTTTTCCTCTGGAGAAATATTTTCTTGGGGTGCTGCTTCATATATCATAGTCTACTATATTTTTCTACTGTTTTTCTGAGTAACAATAAGTGGTATTTCTGCTACAGAGTTCTGTGCATAAGTTTTAAAAATAACCATCAAATTATCTGTAGCTCTCCTCTTCTAAATCTTAAAATATTAAAATGAATAGAATAGAATTCTTTATATACATTTGTCAAGGATCATGAGGTACAACACGTAATGACTGTCATAGGCTTCAAATAAGACGTCAGGAAACAATATTAATATAAATCGTAAGGATACAAGCAACAAGTTATAGTCATATAGTCATAAGTGGGAGAAGATGGGTGATAGGAACAATGAGAAAAATGAATGGTAATGCTGCCTTAATGAATAGTTTGACAGTGGTGAGGGAATTATTTGTTTAGCAGAGTGATGGTGTTCAGGAAAAAATTGTTCTTGTGTCTAGTTGTCTTGGTGTGCAGTACTCTATAGCAGTGTAGGAGGTGAAACAATTTGTGTCCAGGATGTGAGGGGTCAGTAAATATTTTCCCCGCCCTCTTTTTGACTCGTGCAGTATACAGGTCCTCAATGGAAGGCACATTGGCAGTAATTGTTTTTTCTGCAGTTCTGATTATCGTCTGTGAAAAGTATTGAGACGCCAGACGAAGTGCTAAAACAGTGGTTCCCTTTATTCAGCTCTTTCCGCAAGTGACAATCAGCTGGGAACTCACCAGCCGGCAATGAGAAACTCGGCTCTATTTATACTCTTAAGGCTCGCGCCAAAAGAGCTGTCCTGCGTCTGAGCCAATCAGACGCCTCCTAGCATTTCCAATCTGCCTGGTAACAGCATTCACCTCAGGCAACTATTTACATGGCATATTAACATACTCAACACCCCTCCCTCCTTAGTCAAGTGCCAACTGTCCATCAATTGAGCCATGTGATGAAGTCCTCCAATCGAGTGGGTCTGCGCGAGGCTCGCTCAGACCTGCGCAGATCAGTTGAGTCTGGAACTTCGTTGGTGGAGGTTGGCTCTCTGTCGGATCCGGAGCCTGGCTGGGCCCGAGTGGGGGCTCCGGCCTGCAGCGAAGTCCGGATGGGAGCTGAATCGACGTCGGAGGAGGATGATGGTGGCTCGTTGGTGTCGTGGGAGCGTTCCAGCCTCGGTGAGCCCAAATTTACATCCAACAAATCGGGTTGTACATAAGAGTCTGCTTTGGGGGAAGAGGTTACAATGGCGGTTTGCGTATTTTCAGAGTTAATCCGCCCTCTTAAATAATCAATGTGCCGTTTCCAAATACGGCCATCCTCTAATTGTATTAAATATGTTTTAGGCCCCTTTTGTTGTAGGACTTTCCCTTTTACCCATTGAACTCCCCCATCAAAATTTCGGGCAAATACATTCTGGCCTAGATACATGCTTCTTTCAGGTATTACAGACATTTCACCTTGACCCATGGTATTTAAATATCGAGGATGTAACCTGTCTAAAGGAGACCTTAGTTTTCGCCCCATTAAGACTTCTGCAGGGCTTTTATGGGTGGCAGCATTTGGAGTAATATGTTGCATTAACAGGAATTGGTCTAATTTACTTTGTATTTCCCCAGGGCCTGCTCTGCGCAGCGCCTCTTTCGCCACCCGCACATAACGTTCAGCCAACCCGTTAGCCCATGGGGAGTAAGGGGAGATTAGCGCATGCCTGACCCCTAGATTACTCAAAAACACCTCAAACTGTCGTGCGGTCAGTTGTGGCCCATTATCTGAAACAAGGACATCAGGACACCCATGGGTTGCAAACAAATGATACAGAGCCTTTATAGTGGCACATGTTGTTATATTCTGCATAGCCACTATCTCTACCCACTTAGAAAAGGCATCCACGACAACCAGAAAAAACTGGGACCCGATGGGGCCAGCAAAGTCTATATGTATCCTGGACCAAGGCCCAGTGGGCTCTCCCCACTCTACGGGGGCAGTTCGAGGGGGATTGGGTCGTGACTCTTGACAGGGGTCACACCGAGCTACCCAATGTTCAATATCGAGATCTAGGCCCGGCCACCACAGGTACCCCCTTGCCAAACCCTTCATTCGGACAATGCCTGGGTGTCCCACATGCAACATAGTCAATACCTTTTTCCTAAGTGTAGTTGGAATGACCACTCGATCCCCCCATAGTACACATCCTTTCATGTATGACAATTCTAGTCGCTTTGTCTTAAAGTCTGCCAGTCCCCCCTCCTCTGGTCCCCCAAGCCAACCCCTGTGTATACAATTAATCACTGTTTGAAGAATGGGATCTGACTTAGTATGCTCGGCCACTTCCCTGGCTGAAGTTAGGGGGGTTTCTTCTATTTCTAACAGTAGTACCTCATCCGAAGGAACTGGTTCTTCCCCTCTTTGTGCCAAAGGGCACCTGCTTAGTCCATCAGCGTGGCTTATGGACTTCCCTCCCTTATGTATTAAGGTATACTGATAACTGGAGAGGAAGAGAGCCCATCTAATCAGTCTAGGGGACATGAACGGAGGGGTAGGTTTATCTGAAGGCAACAGTCCCAAAAGGGGTTTGTGGTCTGTTATTAATTCAAACCTCCTTCCAAATAAGTAATTATGAAATTTCTTAATGCAAGCTATTAAAGCCAGGGCCTCTTTATCCAACTGGCTATAATTCCGTTCAGCAGGGGTCAGCGTTCTGGAGAAAAAAGCTATAGGTGCCTCAGTGTTGTCTGGCATTACGTGGGCCAGTACTCCGCCCACCCCATAAGCCGAAGCATCGCATGTAAGCCTTATGGGCAAGACTGAACTGTACTGAACCACCACACTATTAGAAGTCAATAAGGTCTTTATTAGAGAAAATGCTTGGCGTTCAGGTCTGCCCCAGGTCCAGGGAATTCCCTTCTGAAGGAGTCGGTGGAGGGGTTCTGCGACCGTTGCCTTCTGTCTCAAAAAAATAGAATAAAAATTCAGAAGACCTAAAAAAGCTTGTAGTTCAGTCTTATTGGTTGGTTCAGGTGCTTCGGTAATTGCTTTTAATTTATCAGTTGTGGGGTGGATGCCCTGACTATCTATTCTATATCCTAGAAATTCAATGCTAGTGGTGCCCCATACACACTTGTCTGCTTTTACTCTGAGGCCCTTGGATTGGAGTCGTTGTAGGACAGCCCTGATTCTCTGGTTCAATTGGGGAATGGTTTTAGCCGAAATTAGTATATCATCGAAGTAGGGTATGGTTCCTTCCAGCCCCGTTAACACTCGCTCCATTAAGCTCTGAAAAATCCCAGGGGCTATGCTTACCCCGAATTGCAATCTTGTGCATCGGAAAGCACCTCTGTGCGTGACAATTGTCTGAGCCAAAGAGGTAGGCTCATCGACCGGAAGCTGCAGGTATGCCTGAGCAAGATCGATCTTTGCAAAGACTTTTCCCTCTCCTAGGGAGTGTAGGAGGTGCTGAACTACTGGTATGGGATAGGGGTGATGCTGAAGGGCCTTATTAATAGTAGACTTGTAGTCTGCACAGACTCTTAGCGAACCGTCCGGTTTCAATGGTGTGACAATTGGAGTCTCCCAGGGCCCTTGCTCTACAGGAACTAGGATTCCTTGAGCAATAAGTTGATCTAACTGATGGTCTAGTTTAGGCAGTAAAGGTAAAGGAACCCTTCGTGGTTTCAGGCGAATGGGCGGAATCTTTGGGTCTATGGAGAAAGAGATAGGGTCCCCCTTATAAGTTCCCAAAGTGGGGCTGAATACTTCAGGAAACTCATGTACAAAATCTGGGGTATCAGAGGGGGACTGTACTAAACAGATGCCAGAGATCTCAATACCTAAGGGGGCCATCCAGGTTAACCCAAGGAGGGAATGCCTTGCCCCATCCACTATTACCAAAGGTAGGGAACATTTAACAGATTTGAACTGTACAGGAATATCAATTTTACCCAATACAGGGATTACATGTCCCTGGAAATCCCTTATAATCAAAGCAGTTTGAGTTAACTTAGACTTACAGACATGTGGCATATACATTTTAAATTTGTCCCAAGGCATAATAGAGTGCCTAGACCCGGTGTCCAGTTCTAAATCACAAGGCTTGCCATTTAAAAGTAGAGAAATAATGATTTTGGTGCCTTGCGTTGAATTTGCGCAATTTACGTAAGTTTGACAGTTACCTCTGTTGTAGTCGCGGTTAGCGGCTGAGTTGTTTTTCCGGGTAAAAGATCTTGGAGGCCGGTTTTCACGGGCCTGTGGAGCCTGGTAGGAGAAACGCTGTTGGCGCGGAGCGGAAAAGGTTTCTTCTGGCTGGGGAGCCCGGCAGGCCTCAGCGATGTGACCGCGCCGATTGCAGCGGCGACAGATGGCTTCCCGAAACGGGCAGCGAAGTCGCGGATGATTTCCCCGGCAACCTGGGCATGGAGCTTGTGTGCGAGGGTATCTCGGTTGTCGTGAGGGGTCGCTGGGAAGCAGGAGGCAGGAATCGTCGGTGGCGGCTGGAGGGCTGAGGTCGTCGGCTGGATCAGCTGTGGAGGAGATCTTAGAGACGGTTTCTTTGTTGACGTGGTTTTGGAGGTCTTTGGCAGCCGCTTCGGCGACCTCGGCTGTCTGGGCAAGCTTGATGACGGTTTGCAAGGTAGGTTCGTCCTCGGTGAGGAGTTTGCCGCGTACGGTGGCGTTTTTCATGCCGAATATGATCGCGTCTGTTAGTCGAGCTTCTGGGCTGTCAAAACGGCATTTTGACAGTACGGTTCGGAGTCTTGTGGTGAATTGATTAATAGACTCAGCTTCCCGTTGGGCCATCCTGGAGAACTGATGGCGGTATACCACAGCTGGCTTCGTGGGTTTGAAATGACCCGCAAGCTTGGATTGTAAGTCTGGCCACGGCACGTTCTTGGCAGGAAGCGGATCGGTGAGCGTTTGAACCAAGTCGAAGATCTCGGGGCCGCAGTAGTTAAGGAAGATGGCTCGCTTCCTGTCGTCTTCGGCGGTCCCCATTCCGGCGGCTTCCAGGAAGATTTCGAAGCGGGTCATGTAGGCTTCCCAAGACGCTTTTTCGGGGTCGAAGTAGTCGGGTGCTCGGCCGATCTGCGAAGGATTCATCTTGCTTGTAGGTTCTCTCCGGTTCTCGTCGCCAGTGAAAAGTATTGAGACGCCAGACGAAGTGCTAAAACAGTGGTTCCCTTTATTCAGCTCTTTCCGCAAGTGACAATCAGCTGGGAACTCACCAGCCGGCAATGAGAAACTCAGCTCTATTTATACTCTTAAGGCTCGCGCCAAAAGAGCTGTCCTGCGTCTGAGCCAATCAGACGCCTCCTAGCATTTCCAATCTGCCTGGTAACAGCATTCACCTCAGGCAACTATTTACATGACATATTAACATACTCAACAGTCTGAAGTCTGTGTTGGTCTTGTTGGTTTGCAGAGCCGAACCAGACAGTTATAGAGGTACAGACGACATGTTGCTCTGCTGAAAAAGCAAAATCCTAAACATCCCTCAAAACATGAAATAGTGTCAACAGTATGGGACTTTAAGGGTTTAACTACACCTTAATGTTATGAGCCTTCTGAACACTTTTTCAGCAATACAGTGTTCTCTCGATTTTCACGGGTTCGAACTTCGCGAAAAGTCTATACCACAGTTTTTCAAAAATATTAATTAAAAAATACTTCGTGGGTTTTTCCCCTATACCACGGTTTTTCCCACCCGATGACGTCATATGTCATCGCCAAATTTTTGTCTGCTTTTAATAAATGTTTTTTTAATAAACTTTAATAAATAAACATGGTGAGTAATAATCTAAATGGTTGCTAAGGGAATGGAAAATTGCAATTTAGGGGTTTAAAATGTTAAGGGAAGGTTTGTGATACTGTTCATAGCCAAAAATAGTGTATTTACTTCCGCATCTCTACTTCGCGGAAATTCAACTTTCGCGGGCGGTCTCGGAACGCATCCCTCGCGAAAAGCGAGGGAACACTGTAGTACCTATCCATGCCATAGTAGCATCGGCATGTTCTTTCAGCTGTGTGCGTACTGTAGCAATCCCAGATCCTGAAATCTGCACAATGAGACGTGCCCAGAACTGATCCTAGATCTTCTAAGGCAGGGGTCCCCAAACTTTTTACACAGGGGGCCAGTTCACTGTCCCTCGTTCTTTCCCTCCATCATTTTCTCATTTTTCTCTTTCTCTCTCTCTCTCTTTCCATCTCTCCCTCTTCCTTTCTCTCTCCCTCTCTATCTCTCCCTCTTTCTCTTTCTTTTTTTCTCTCTGTCCCTCTCGCTTTCTCTTTCTTTCTCTCTCTCTTCTCTCTTTCTCTCATTCACTCTCTTTCTAACTCTCTCTCTTTGTATCTCTCACACTTTCTCTCCCCCTCTCTCTATTTCTCCCTTTCTCTCTCTCCCTTTCTATCTCTCCTCTTCATTCCTCTCTCCCTCTCTATTTCTCCCTCTTTCTCTCTCTTATTATATCGATCGGTAAAATCTTGTGTGCTGCCGCGGGCCGGTTAAAAAACCTCAGCGGGCCGCATCTGGCCCGCGGGCCGTAGTTTGGGGACCGCTGTTCTAAGGAATGCATTTGAGTATTTATGGTAGAAACAAATGGACTGGAAAGATGAACAGTGTGGAACCAAGCCGATATATCGAGTGTGATATTTTTATCTGAAGAATGACAAAACATGGATAAGCTGGTTTTCTTAGGCAACCCCACTGAGAGAAATATTTAATTGGGGGGGGGGGTGTATTTGAGCAATAGACACAATACATTTATTACTCAACTTCAGCAAGAAGCTGAGATAGTCCTTGAAACTCTAAAATACCTGGCTCAGACAGATGAAGTGTTGTGCGTGCGGTATTTTTTTTCCTAGCTCCCCTCTGGGCAAGTCACGTCTCTTTGAAGGTTAAAGGGTAAGAGCACTAAGGAAGACAGCCAGACACCAAAATGGCCAGCTAGGAAATAGAATGCTCTGAAGAAAATAGAACACTGTCAGGTAATGTAAATCCCACTGTGTTTAATGGGTTTGCTTAATGGCTGTGTTCATGCATGTGTATCCATAGTTGACCTAACCATGGTTTATTCACTGACCTTCAGACAACAAACTGAGCTAATCTAAAGAGCTGGAGTTAAACTACGTACAATTGGTTAAATTGTACTTCTATATGAATGTGTGTAATATTTAATATGAATATGCTTAGGTTTCAGTTCAAGCTTACAGATAAACATGATACAAAAAAATGGAACGGTTTACTCCTTTATTTATTTAACTGACTTGAATCTGGATGCCAATATATGATTTGTTCCATGGTGCCTGCAAAGATGATTCTTTAGGCTCTGACATTTATTTTTATTTATTTTATTTATTTGTCAAGCATATATAATATTACAGAAAAAGTATAAACATGATAATGAATATATAAAATGAATAAACATGGTTATGAATACATGAATACATCTGAGGGCATGGGCTGAGTTGTCATCAGTGTACTGATGACACCCAGTTATACATCTCCACCCCAGGTCCACTCAGTGAAGCAATGGAAGTGATGTGCCAGTGTCTGGAGGCTGTTAGGGTCTGGATGGGTGCTAACAGGCTCAAACTCAAACCCGACAAGACGGAGTGGCTGTGGGTTCTGCCTCCCAATGATACTTCATCTGTCCATCCATCACCCTGGGGGGGGACCTCTGACCCCCTCACAGAGGGACCGCAACTTGGGTGTCCTCCTTGAACCACAGCTGACATTAGAACATCATCTTTCAGCAGTGGTGAGAGGGCCGTTTGCCCAGGTTTGCCTGTTGCACCACTTGCGGCCCTATTTGGACAGGGAGTCTCTACTCACGGTCACTCGTGCCCTTATCACTTCAAGGTTTGACTACTGCAATGCTCTCTACATGGGGCTACCTTTGAAGAGCATTCGGATACTACAAATAGTGCAGAACGCAGCTGCGCGAGCAGTCATGGGCTTGCCCAGACATGTACATATCTCTCCAACACTCCGCAGTCTGCATTGGCTGCCAATTGGTTTCTGGACTCAATTCAAAGTGTTGGTTATGGCCTATAAAGCCCTACATGGCATTGGGCAAGAATA